>NC_134356.1:680222667-680230167 GCF_048569485.1 Anomaloglossus baeobatrachus
AACTATTCTAGAAAAGTCTGTGCTCCAAAAATCAAATGGCGCTTCTTCCCGTCCGAGCTCTGCAGTGCGGGAAAACGGTACTGTACAGTCACATGTGGGGTATTGCCACATTCAGGAGAAATTGTGAAACACAATATGGGTTCTTTTTTTACCTATTTTCCATCTGATAATGGGAAATCTGGGGAGGAAACACTATTTCAGTTGTAAAAATGTAATTATTTTTCCTCATCACCCAATAGTATAACATTTTGTAACACACCTGTGATGTCAAGATGCTCACTGCACCCCTAGATGAATTTATTGAAGATGGCAGTTTGTAAAATGGGGTTACTTATGGGGGAGCTCCACTATTTAGGCACCTCAGGGGCCTTACAATGTGACATGTCACCAGCAAACCATTCCAATTAAATCTGATTTCAAATATGGTGCTCCTTCCCTTGTTAACTTTGCAGTGCACCTTAGTGCATTCACAGTTCAACATTGCTAAATTCTATGAATCACCTGGGGGTTTAAAGTGCTCACCAAACACCTAGATAAATTCCTTGAGGTGTCTAGTTTCCAAAATGGGGTCACTTGTGGGAAAGCTCCACTATTTAGGCTCAGAGGTCTCCAAACACGACATGGTGTCCGCTAACGATTTTCATTTTTTCTGTCCACATTGCTTTGGCTTCTGTAAAGTACCTAAAGGGTTAATAAACTTGTTGCATGGTTTTGAGCAGTGCGAGGGGTGAAGATTTTAGAATGGTGTCACTTTTGGGCATTTTTTGTCACCTCTCAAGTCTCTTCAAATGTGATGTGATCCCTAAAAAATGATATTGTAAATTTTGGGGGAAAAATAAGAGATTGCTGATAAACTTTGAACTCTTCAAACTTCTTAACATAAAACATTTATATTTGAACAATTGATTTAAAGGCATAAACATTCAAACTTTGAAAAATATGAAATTTTCAAAATTTACACAGAAATTTCCATTATTTTCACACATAAATGCAAAAAATATAATCTTAAATTTACCACCATCATGAAGTACAAAATGTCAAGAAAAAACAATTTTAGAATCACCGGGATCCATTGAAGCGTTTCAGAGTTATTAGCTCTGGTCAGAATTTTTTTTAAAAATGGGCTGTCATGAAGGTGAAAACAGGCTGGGGGTGAAAAGGTTAAAGAAAATCTGTCAGCAGGTTTTTTCACCTATTCTGAGAGCAGTATAGCGTAGGGGCAGAGACTCTGATTCCAGTGATATGTCACGGTAGTCTGTGTCTGTGTAAGACATTACATTACTATAGAATCTCTCCCTGTTGCCGTTATGTCACTATATTGATTTATTATTATTGTAAAATAATTAGTATGGTTATAAATGGCGTCACATATCACTATACATCCAGGGGAAGACGTGTCTGTGGGAAGCCAAATACCTCCTCGCCAACCGTGAGATTTAATGCTGATAAATGTAGAGTAATGCACCGCGGGTGGAGTAATCTTATTGCTGCATATACATTAAATGGAAGTAAACTCGGGACTATAGAACAGAAGAAGGACTTGTGGATTCTGGTGACAAGTAACTGAGCAGCAACTCTCAATGTCAGGCAGCAGCCGCAAAAGCAAACAAGATTTTAGGGTTTCAAAAAAGAAAGTTTAGATCCCGAGAGCCCAAGCATGCTAACAACCAGTTCCTCGTTAGTATAGTGGTCAGTATCCCCGCCTGTCACGCGGGAGACCGGGGTTCAATTCCCCGACGGGGAGAGTACCTTCTTGTTATTTACAAATATGATTCAAACATGATAAGACATGAAATATTACAGCTGATTACACAGTGGTTGCTGTTAATTTGACAGTTTCTATTTTTGGGGAGTTTTACACACTTTAAAGATTTGTTGGATAAGTCTGGTTAACCCTTTCACAACTTATGACGTTCATGTATATCATATGTCGAGTGCCTGCCTTTGATGTGGTTTAATCATCTATCATGTGCTCCTAACAACCGCAGCGTGGAGTTTTTCCTGCAGCTGCTAAACTGTTAACTGCTAGTGTCAATGAAAATGAGCTCCTTGTTAGTAAAGTGGTGACTATACTGTATAATATCTGTGCATGGTGGAGAGCAGGTGGTTCTGGGAAATGTAGTTTATATGTAGTTTTTATGCTCCATTCAATGTCTACCAGAATAGCAGAAATTCATAGTTTTATGGTGAAGAAGATACAAGTCCATCAAGTTCATACTATAATTTAACATGGTGATCTAGAGAAAGACAAACACCTCCATGGGGCAGATCCCTTACAATAAGCAATATAGTGGTGACCAGAAGTGAAAATTTAGTATAAAGTTTGAGATACAGCGTGACCAATGGTTCTGATAATCCAGCCATGTATAACAGGTTCCATGGTGTAATGGTTAGCACTCTGGACTCTGAATCCAGCGATCCGAGTTCAAATCTCGGTGGGACCTTTAAATTTTTATTTTCTTCCCATGAAGTATTAAAATAAAAAATGGGTTTTCTGCATATCAAGCATAAACATGCACAGATATGTTAAAGCTTAAATATATACATATACAGTATATTTGTATATATTTTTATATAAAATATAAACATACTACACATACACTCAAAGTACTATGCAAAAGCTTTTGTCAGGTGTGGAAAAAATTGAGCAAAGTAATGTTTTCAGAAGTAGAAGTGTTAATAAATAAGTTTCCCCAATTAGCAAAGTGCAAAGTGAATGAAGACAAGAAAACATTGGGGCATGAAAATGACAGATTACACTTTTTTTTTCCAAAACAGCAGTATCCCCCATAACTGACCCCTATTTTGGAAACTCCACCCCTCATGGAATTTATCTAGGGGAGTAATGAGCATCTTAAACCCACTGATGCTTCACAGACTTATATAACATTGAGCCATGAAAATTAAATATTTTTCCATGAAAATGTTGCTTTACCTCAAATTTTACATTTTTTGTGGAAACCAGGCGGGTTAATTTTCATCATTATTTTTATCTCTGAACCAAAGGATTCCCATGGCCGGTTAGCTCAGTTGGTTAGAGCTAATAATGCTAATAATAATGCTATTAACGTTAATTAATTTATGTTAATTAATATTATTAATGTTATTCTAATAAAAATATATAATAATAATGCTAATAACGCCAAGGTTGTGGGTTCGATCCCCGTACGGGCCAGAGTTTTTGATTTTAGAACAAAGCTGCAATTTAATGTGTGTAAAACCTTATTCACAAAGCAGTAATGTGGGAAAATTTTTATATCTAAAAAACAGATAGATTCACAATCAGTCTAATGTCTAAGTTCCTAAGTAGCAACATCATAAACCTTTGTGATACCATTTAGGGTACTTTCACACTTGCGTTCAGCGGAGTCCGTCACTATGGAGAATAGCGCAGTCTGTTAACGCACTGCGCTATTCTCCATAGACTTGTATGGACGACGCACTGTAACGTAAGTGTCAGCGTTGCATCCGCTGGACGACGCTGCGTCGTTATTTTGACGCTGCGCCGGGCGGGAGGAACGCAGCATGTAACGTTTTTTTGAGCAGCGCAATCCGTTGGATTTCACTGCGCATGCTCTCTCTGGCTCCCTGCACCCGTAACCAAGGTAAATATTGGGTAACCAAGGAAAGGGCTTTGCCGATATTTACCTTCGCTACGTGTGCAGGGAGCCCGACACTTCCCCGCTTGGCTCCGCCCCCTTCCGCACTCCACTTTGCATGTATGTGCATACACGCACACTCACCTGTCCTCAGCACCATGGCCCTGTTCGGCTCCACCCACTCCTCACTCCGCCCCCCACACACATTCTTGGCGGCCGAGCGATCAGCTGATCACCCGGTGGCCGGATACTGGGAGCGATCAGCTGATCACCCGGCGGCCGGCTACTGTGAGTGATCAGCTGATCACCCGGCAGCCGGTCGTTCACAATAGTCTGCCGCCGGTAAACTGTAAAAAAAAAAAAAAAAAAAATGGATTCCGTTGTTTTGCAGCATCCGTTGCACCACTATATGCAACACATCCGTTGCATCCGTCACACAACGCAATGCAACGGATACCGTTCAACGCAAGTGTGAAACTAGCCTTAGTTGCATTTACACCAGCGGATTTTATAGAGTTAAATTACTTCTGATTGGTCAATGTTTACTGATCAGCTGTGATTAAATAGCCGGTTTATATAGGCAGAACACTCTTTAGCTCTGCACAGGCTGATCTGTCATAGTTTGTAAGGTGCACATAGGCTGCCATTGCTCTCGATGACAGCAGAGGTTCTTTTAACATAGTCACATAGTTTCTAAGGCTGAAGGAAGATCTTATGTCCATCTAGTTCAGCCTATTTTAGTGCAGCTGTTATTCATTGTTGAAACTGTGGAAGGCAAAAATCCACAGAGTAGAAGCCAATTTTCTTCATAGGGAAAAAAAAAATTCCGACTCCTAATTTGGGTCACCTCTCTACCTGTAATATTATGTTATTGATAACCTTCTATATTGTTGCTATCAAGAAAAGCATCCATTCCTCTCTTAAATTCATTCAGTGAGTTGGCCATCACCACTTCCCCAGGAAGAGAGTTGCAGAGCCTCACTGCTCTTACCGTGAAGAACCCTCTTCTATGCTGATGTAGGAATTTTCTTTCCTCCAATCGAAGAGAATGCCTCCTTGTTCTTGTCTCAGTCCTTGATACAAACAGATCATGGGAGAGATCTCTGTTCTGCCCTCATTTTTGGATAATTATTTCGGTCTAATATAGCGCAAAAAGGATATTTGCTGATATTAATTATTTGAACTTTATTGAATAGGCACTCCTATTATTACAACGCGTTTCAGCAGAGTTGCTTTCATCAGGTAAAATAGGAGTATTATAATACTCCTATTTTACCTGATGAAAGCAACTCTGCTGAAACGCGTTGTAATAATAGGAGTGCCTATTCAATAAAGTTCAAATAATTAATATCAGCAAATATCCTTTTTGCGCTATATTAGACCGAAATAATTATCCATTTACCCCCTCCCTGTTGGGAATCGGTATTAGCAGCAAAGGACCTGCTGACATACCAAAAAATCCAGCTGGTTAGCTGGAGGAGAGAGGAACAAGAACCTGATTTCCATGGTGCCGGTGGAAATCAGTAGCCGACAACGATACCCACAATCTGGATGTTGGAAGCCTGGACATAGGATCTGTTCGGAGGAACTCCAGACTGATTAGCCTTCACTGAAGTTGTGCGGGGGCGCACAACCAACAAAGGTGAGCAATTCTAATTTTTTAAACGCTAAAAGGATTCCACGGGTGCTTCTCATAGTGCGCTTGTTTTATTATCTATTTAAGTAACTGCCCTCATTTTTGTCATACAGTATAAAGTGCGTCTGCAAATAATGACTTTTTGCGCACTCTAAAAGATCGCTTCAAAAACAAAGTGGTTTTCCCTTTTATCAGATGGTCAGCAGGCTGTTCAGACTGCTAGATTCATTGTACAATTCTTAGGCCATGTGCGCACGTTGCGTTCAGTATCTTGCAGAAATGAACGCGTCCTCTGGCAGAATTTGTCATTGTCAAATTTGGTTTTGACCACATAAACACTGGAAATACGCATACGTTTTTGCCACGTTTTGACCGCATTTTACATGTATTTCCAGTGCTTAAAATGGAATGCGTTTCCAATACAAAGACACTACAAAATAAAGTTTGAACATTCAAACAATAGGAAAACAATGAAAAAAAAAGAAAAAAAAACAAAAACCTTTAACTCATACACTACAATGATAATTTCCCGAAAATTATAATTAAGAATTAATAATAATGTTCTAAATAAAGTAAAATTATTGGTTGACTCTTTTTTTGGAGTCGGGCTGGATGTGAGGGCAAATGGAAACCTCTTGACCTCATTATAATGCCAAAAATGCATGTTTTGATTTTGTCCAAAAAGCATCAAAAATGCATGTAAAACGCTAGAATTTTGTTTTTGGATGAATTTTGACAATTCTCATTGACTTCAATGTTAGCAAAACGCTGCCAAAATGGCAAAAACAATTGACATGTTGCTTCATCAAACGCAGAGATTTTGACAAATTTTTGATACCAAAAACGCTGCGTTTTTACAAGCATCGTGCGCACAAGAAAGCAATATTTTCCATAGACTTTGCTTGGAAATCAAAATGCATGCAGTTTTGCATTAAAACGCTGTGGCTATAAATGCTGCGGAAACGCATGAAAAAATGCAACGTGCGCACATGGACTTATGGATGCTTTACACGCAGAGACATCGCTAGCGATGCCGCTCGTGAAAGCACCTGCCCCCGTCGTTTGTGCATCACGGGCAAATCGTACCCATCACACATACTTACTTTCCTAGCGACGTCGCTGTGGACGGCTAACAGCCTCTTTTCTAAGGGGGCGGTTCGTGCACCGTCACAGATATCACACAGCAGGCGTCCAATAGAAGCGGAGGGGTGGTGAGCAGCCGCATGAAAGTCCCGCCCACATCGCAAACAAAGGTTTTTGAGGGTATAAAAAGAGAGATTAGCTCCCAAGAGTCTGATAACTAACACAACCAGTTCCTCGTTAGTATAGTGGTCAGTATCCCCGCCTGTCACGTGGCAGACCGGGGTTCAATTCCCCGACGGGGAGGATAACGTTTTTGTTATTTATACATATGATTAAAACATGTTAAAAGAAAATATATTACAGTTGATTTCACAGTATCATATCATATCATATCATGGTATCTTTTAATTCAACAATTTCTATTATTTTTTCTTTTTGCACACTTTTAAGATTTGTTGGTCTGGTTATTCCTTTCACGTCTTATGTTGTACATGTATATCATATGTCATGTCCCTGTCTTTGATGCGGCTTAAATAGCCATCATGTGTCTCTAAAAGCCGCGGTGTGGAACTTTTCCTGCAGCTGCTAACATGTTGAATGCTGCTGTCAATCACTGAAAATCAGATCCTTGTTAGTACAGTGATAAGTATATAATATATGTGCATGGTGGAGAGCAGGTGGTTCTGGGAAATGTAGTTTATATGTAGTTTTAAAGCTCCATTAAATTTCTACCAGAACATCAGAAATTCATAGTTTCATGGTGAAGAAACAAGTCCATGAAGCTCACCCTATAATCTACCATGTTGATCTAGAGCAGGGGTCTCAAACACGCGGCCCACGGGCCGTATGCGGTCCCTCAGGCTAATTCGTGTGGCCTGCAGGCCCGTGCCACTGTTCAGTATCGCGGTGCAGGGGGAGGAGTCACTGTCTGCGCTTTATGTCAGATGAACGTTTGCACCGGCCGTGATAGTCACCAGGGGCACGGGCCTGCAAACAAGAAGCAGAGATGAAGCAGCTGCGGGAAGGACGGCACATTAACCCCTTGGCGACCTATGACTTACTGAGTACGTCATGGCTTCCTGGTACTTAAGGACCCATAACGTACCCAGTACGTCATGGCAAAATCACAGCCATGGAGCACCGGTGGCTGCGATCGCTGCAAATACCTTAGATTCAGGGAGG
>NC_134356.1:680235167-680272667 GCF_048569485.1 Anomaloglossus baeobatrachus
ATAAACCCTTTCACGATATATGATGTACATATATGTCTTATGTCGTATCCCTGTCTGTGATGCGGTATAATCTCCCATCACGTGGCTCTAACAGCCGTGGAGAGGAACTGTGTTGAATGCTGCTGTCAATCACTGAAAATCAATTCTTTTTTTTAGTACAGTGGTAAGTATAAAATATCTGTGCATGGTGGAGAGCAGGTGGTTCTGGAAAATGGAGTTTATAGTGGGTGCATGTTCAGCACCGAAGGACCTTCCACTTCACACTGAGTAAGTCATCCTTCACACCTTCATGTCTGCAGTCCATGTTGTGTCCATTTTGACACCTGCATGTTCACATGCATATTAATTCAAATCAATAGAGATCTTCACACCTCAGTGTTTTCACCCAGGCGGTATGTCCATGTAAACACCAGCGTGTCCAGGTGACGCAAACAGAGACAAGTCAGTTTTTTGCTGGCTGCACGAGTCAAATACGGACATACTGTGTGACACATACCAGAAAAAAATGGATCGTACTGTAATAAATGTTTTCTTATGTGTCGGAGATGAGAAAAGCTAGAAAAATGAAAGATAAATGCTGGATAGATAATAGAGAAAACTAGATAGAATAGATAGATAGCTAGATAGCTTGTACAGCTATTTAGCAGAATGACTAATTTAAAAAAAAAAAAAAAAAGACGTGGGTTCTCCTCAAATTTTCATAACCAGCACCGATACAGCACCAGCTGCGGGCTGCAACCCTCAGCTGTCTCTTGCCTGGTTTTAAAAATTAGAGGGGATTCCATAGTGATTTTTTTAATTATTTGGAAAAATAATTTAAAAAAATCGTGTAGGGTCCCCCCCCCATTTAAAAACCAGTCAATTGACAACAGACACTTGGAGGCTGATATTTTTAGGGTGAGAAGGGCCATGATTATTTGGCCCTTCCAAGCCTAAAAATAGTCCGCAGTGGTTCTAGAGGTGGGGCATCTATTAGATGCGCTAAGTCTGGTGCTGTAGTCTGCTCTGCCCATTGCACTGGTACAGTGACAAACAGGGTAATATATCGGACTGATGCTGGCTGTGAAATGCCAGCTGGCATCACGTAATGGGTAGGTGCCTATCGGACACCCTCATTACTAATCAGATAGAAATATGTAAAAATACAACAAAAAAAACATCTTATTTAACAAACACTCCCCAACTACAGTCCTTGTTTACCAATTTAATAAAAATGTATTTGAAAAAAGTTTGCCGTAATCCATAGCGATGTTCCACAGCATTTCCCAAAAGCAAACCCGAAAGACATGAAAAGAGAAAATGAATGAAGAGAAGAGACACCCTCATTCACCAATTACCTTGTAAAAACCTAATCCAATGTCCAATGTAATCCAAAAAGGGGTCTCACGACGTTTCAAGATTCATTGTCCTACCCAATGAAGAACAGATCATTCCTCATTGACAAAGAGAGCAGTTACTGCACACACACACCCTGTATTAGGCTCTGTGCGCACTGGGAAATGGAATTTTCTTGAGAAAATTCCGCATCCTCTCAAAGATTACCGCACCCGCGGTAAAAAACCGCGGGAAACCGCACCCGAAAACCGCATGCGGTTTGCCGCGGTTTGCCGCGGCTTTACCGCGGTATTATTCGCGGTATTGCCGCGGTTTTGCCGCGTGCGGGTTGGGATGTGCTTTATTGCATTCAATGCAATAAAGCACATTGAAGAAAAAAAAAATACATTTAATTCTGATAGTAGATAGACAGAAGAATAGATAGAGGGATAGATAGATAGACAGACAGAGGGATAGATAGATAGATGACAGATCGCTACATTTCCCACGGTCGGCAGTGAGTTCACATTACCGGCCGTGGGAAATGACCGGTAATTACCTCTGCTGTCTGCTGCATTCAGCCTGTCTGTGACAGTCGCGGCTGGATGTCAGCAGTGCAGGACGTCGGAGCCGGAGCTGTGGATGTCGGAGCGGTGGATTACGCCGGAGCTTTGGTGCGGGAGGGGTTAATAAAATGGTGAACGAGGCTTGTTGGTTTTATTTAAAATAAAGGATTTTTCGGTGTCTGTGTTTTTTTCACTTTACTTACGGGTTGATCATGTCAGCTGTCACATAGACGCTGCCATGATCAAGCCTGGGGTTAATGGCGGTGGTCCCCCATCACCATTAACCCCTTGTATTACCTTGTCACCACTGCTACACGGTGGCAAGAAGAGCCGAGGACACGCCGGCAGTGCCGCATAATGTATGCGACAGTGCCGGGGCAGCTGCGGCTGATATTCTCGGCTGCGGGAGGGGGAGTGAGACAGGGGACATTATCCCTGCCCCTCTCCCTCCCCAGCCTGAGGATACCGGGCCGCCGCTGTGTGCTTACCTCGGCTGGAAGGTAAATATGCAGCGGAGCCCACGTTCTTTTTTTTCTATATTTCCGTTTTCTTTCTATGTGTGTTCTATGTGTCTGTGTCTATGTGATCTATGTCTGTGATGTGTGTTCTGTGTCTGATGTGTGTGTGTTTACTCTGCACGACTTCCTGTTCCTGTAATGACATCACTTCCCTGCAAAACCGCAGGCAGGCGATGTACATTACCGGAGGTAAACCGCAAAATACCGCAGGGAATAACGCAGGAAAACGCAGTGAACCGCACAGAATTTGCTGCCTGCGTTATTCCCTGCGGGATTTCATGATTAACATTGAGTCAATGGAGTGAAATCCCGCAGCGATGTGCGGAAAAGAAGTGACATGCACTTGTTTTTGCTGCGGGATTCCCGCAGCAAAACATGCAGCTGTCAAATTCCGCCCAGTGCGCACAGGATTTTTTTTCTCCATAGGATTTGCTGATGATTCACTGCAGAGATGTTATGAACATTTTCTGCAGCGAAACATGCAAATCCGCGGCAAAATCCGCAAAAAATCCGGTAAGTGCGCACATAGCCTAAGGCATCCCACTACTGGGACCTCCACCACTGCCATGAACAAAGCCCACTGAGATGCTCCATTTAATGTTTAACAGAAAATCAGAAATTCATGGTTTCAAGGTGAAAAGAAGGTATTAGTCCATCAAATTCAAACTAGTCACATTAGAAGTGCCCTTGACATGCCAAAACAGCAGAAACTCTCAAGTGGCCCCATTTTAGAAAGTAAACATCTCAAGAAATTCACTGATTTTACATTTTTACAGCAGAAAGTAGGTGAAAAAAGCCCTATAATTTGTTGCACATTTTCTCTTGAATGTGGCAATACATGATGTGACTTTAATTATATGTTTCACTTGATTGTATACGGTATCCATGAAAACATGGGAGAAACCATCAGGAGGAGTTGGCAGGTGTGGCCCATAGTTCTCAGATATATAAAGCCCTGTACACTGCTTGTTTTTATATGCATTCAGAAAGACTTATTGCATTGCCACCAAACTCTTTAATGCAATTTTCACAATAAAGAATTGGCTCAATGATTCTGGGGCGTTAGACACATTTGCTTTTTTGGATTTGCTAACTCGGTGTGAAGTAGCTCCAAGCTTCATGGGCCTTGTGGTGTGATGCGTTGATAAACAGCAGTAACTCCTATAACTGAGTGCCATTTTGGAAACAGCAGCCTTCTCGGAATTAATCTAGGGGAGTAATGAGCATCTTAAAGCCACTGGTGTTTCACAGAATTATATAACATTGAGCCATGAAAATGAAATATATTTTTTTCATGTAATTTTGCTTTACCTCCAAATTTTTAATTCAAAAATATTGTTTTTACCCCAGTGAGAGCCATTCAAAAAGTGCAACTGTCTCTCCCTGTGGTGCCGGCTCCCATCATTCAGGGAAGGAAGACGGTGCACTGGAGATACTTAGATTAGCACCCAGCTACTTGATCAAGAACTGATCAGTTCAGAGAACACTCTCCCATCATTAATCAGCAGTTGCATTTGTATACTGGTTCTATTGCGCACCCATTGAACTAAACTTTTTGAAGTGCAATGTAACATAGTAGCAGAGACTGAGCTGCTTAGTGTAGTTTTGATGAAATCATTGTTTTATCAGCAGTAGTGATGGGCGAGCAGTACAATGCTTGGTACTCCTAATGATTAGCAATCACTATGATGCTTGAGTGCTACTTACTGGATTAAAGCAGGTCAGACACTTGGACGAGCTCAACTTGAGTAACAAGTGTAATGGAAGTCAATAATTGGGCAGTTTGGCTCTCTGCCCACACCCAGCCATCTATAGACAGGATTTCCAGTGGAGGGAGGGCAGGTTTTTCAACTTTTTTTCTGCCACCATCTGAAAACATTGTTTTTACCCCCAGAGAGAGCCATTCAGATTCTGCAAATAGTTCTCACTGGGGTGCCAGCTCCCATCATTCACTAAAGTAATGCAGTGTAAAAGTGCAGAAATAGTATGAACATTTCTGCAACCAAATACTCAATATGTGTGCACATGTGTTAATGGCACAGACTATATTCCTGTAAAAATATGAGATAATAAGATACTAAATAGCTGGTTCCATGGTGTAATGGTTAGCACTCTGGACTTTGAATCCAGCGATTCGAGTTCAAATCTCGGTGGGACCTTTTATTTTAATCCCTTTAAATATAGAGAATCTGTCAAGAGGTTTTTGTCACTTGATCTGTGTAAGACATTACACTACTATAGAATGTTTTTCGGCTGCCGTTATGTCACTATATTGATATATTATTATTGTAAAATAATTAGTATGGTTATAAATGGCATCACATATCACTATACATCCAGGGGAAGACGTGTCTGTGGGAAATCAAATAACTCCTTGCCAAACATGAGATTTAATGCTGACAAATGTATCATGGATGGAGTAATCCAATAGCTGCATATACATTAAATGTAAGTGAATTTGTGACTACAGAACTGGAGAAAGACTTTGGGATTCTAGTTATAAGTAAGTTAAGCAGCAGCTCTCAATGTCAGGCAGCAGCTACAAAAGCAAACAAGATTTTAGAGGGTATAAACGGAGAAATTAGCTCACAAGAGTCTGATACCTAACACAACCAGTTCCTCGTTAGTATAGTGGTCAGTATCCCCACCTGTCACGCGGGAGACCGGGGTTCAATTCCCCGACGGGGAGGATAAAATTTTGATATTTACAAATATTATGAGAATTAATTAGAAAATATATTACAGCTGAAATCAGAATGGTCACTTTGAATCCAACAAATTCTTTTGGTTGGAATTATCTGGTTAACCCATTCACGATCTATGATGTACATACTGTATATGTTGTGTTCCTGTCTGTGATGTGGTATAATCACCCATCGCATGCCTCTAACAGCTGTGGAGAGGAACTGTAGTAGGAACTAGAGATGAGCGAACCGGTCCCGGTTCGGCTCGAGGTCGGTTCGCCGAACGGAGCTCCCGTTCGAGTTCAGTTCGTCGAACCAAACTCGAACTGTATAGGAAACAATGGCAGGCAATCACAAACACATAAAAACACCTAGAAAACACCCTCAAAGGTGTCCAAAAGGTGACAAACAACTCACAACACAAACACATGGGAAAGTGACAAGGACATATACTCATGCGAAAACAAAAGAGCTGGACAAGGAAAAAGAGGAGGACACACAGATATAGGCATGGCACGCCCTTCTAAAATAATGTAAAACACCGCAAGGTGACTCCAAGCGGAGTCTCCCTTTTTTTCCAAAAATTGGGCCCCACACAGACACCTTATCAGTGGCAGCACTTGTGCCCTAGTTGCAAACAGGATGTTTTGATTTGCATCAAGCACATTCAAAAATACGCCATAATTAACCGTCCCCAGGATGACACCAGGGTAGGAAGCAAAGTCTTTGCTGAACCATGACTTGTTCATCTTAGCTCCTTTTAAAAAACACAGCAAGCAAGGGTTACTCCAAGCGGAGTCTCCCTTTTTTCCAAAAATTGGGCCCCAGACACACCCACCCCTTCAGTGGCAGCAGTTGTGCCCCAGTTGTACAATTCACAGCTACATTTGCATCAAGCACATTCAAAAATACGCTATTCTTAACCGTCCCCAGGATGACACCGGGGTAGGTAGCAAAGTCTTTCCTGATCCCAGCTCTGTTCATCTTGGCTTCTTTTAAAAACAATGTAAGCAAGGGTTACTCCAAGCGGAGTCTCCCTTTTTTCCAAAAATTGGGCCCCACACACACTCACCCATTCAGTGGCAGCACTTGTGCCCTAGTTGCAAACAGTATGTTTTGATTTGCATCAAGCACATTCAAAAATACGCTATTCTTAACCGTCCCCAGGATGACACCGGGGTAGGTAGCAAAGTCTTTCCTGATCCCAGCTCTGTTCATCTTGGCTTCTTTTAAAAAACACAGCAAGCAAGGGTTACTCCAAGCGGAGTCTCCCTTTTTTCCAAAAATTGGGCCCCACACACACCCACCCCTTCAGTGGCAGCAGTTGTGCCCCAGTTGTACAATTCACAGCTACATTTGCATCAAGCACATTCAAAAATACGCTATTCTTAACCGTCCCCAGGATGACACCGGGGTAGGTAGCAAAGTGTTTCCTGATCCCAGCTCTGTTCATCTTGGATCATTTAAAAACAATGTAAGCAAGGGTTACTCCAAGCGGATTCTCCCTTTTTTCCAAAAATTGGGCCCCACACACACCCACCCCTTCAGTGGCAGCACTTGTGCCCTAGTTGCAAACAGGATGTTTTGATTTGCATCAAGCACATTCCAAATCCACAAGCATTTACTCTCCCCAGGATGACACAGGGGTAGTAAATTCCTTGTGGATCCATGACTTGTTCATTTTGATGAACGTCAGTCTGTCCACATTGTTACTGGCCAGACGCGTGCGCTTATCTGTCAGCACACACCCAGCAGCACTGAAGACACGTTCAGAGACAACGCTGGCAGCTGGACACGACAAAATCTCCAAGGCGTAACTGGATAGCTCTGGCCATTTTTCTAGATTTGAAGCCCAAAAGGAGCAAGGCTCCATTTGCAAAGTCATGGCATCGATGTTCATTTGGAGATACTCCTGTATCATCCTCTCCAGCCGTTGACTATGTGTCAGACTTGTTGTCTCTGGTGGCCTTGCAAAGGAGGGTCTAAAAAAATTATGAAAAGATTCCATAAAATTGCTGTTACCAGCACCAGATACAGTACTACTGGTACGGGTAGACTGTTGAAGATGACGAGACCGTCCCATGTTTGTCAAGTTACAACTGGGAGAATCACTCCCTGCACCTGCACGGTTGTTTGGTGGAAAAGCCGAGCTAAGATCGAGTAACAGCTTCTGCTGATACTCCTGCATACGTGCGTCCCTTTCTATGGCTGGAATTATGTCACAAAATTTGGACTTGTACCAGGGATCTAATAGTGTGGCAATCCAGTAGTCATCATCACTTCTAATTTTGACAATACGAGGGTCATGTTGGAGGTAGTGCAACAAGAAGGCACTCATGTGTCTTGCGCAGCCATGCGGACCAAGTCCACGCTGTGTTTGTGGCATAGAGGTGCTACCCATTCTTTCTTCCTCTGACATCTCCCCCCAACCTCTTTCAACAGAAATTTGACCAAGGTCTCCCTCATCCGCTGAGTCTTCCATGTCCATGGACAGTTCGTCCTCCATTTCTTCATGTTGTTCTGCACCTTCCTCAACATTTAGCCTGCTACTATGTGCCCTTGTTGATCCCTGTCCCCCATGGTCCCATGCCTGCCGCGTTGGTGATGATGAACGTCTGGACCTTGGTAATGTTGTTGTCCCTTGCGCATATGAATCCTCCTGTAGTTCCTCCCCTTCCTGTTGTCCCACCCCCTGTCTCCGAATAGTGTTTAGCATGTGCTCCAGCATGTAAATGACTGGAATTGTCATGCTGATAATGGCATTGTCAGCGCTAAACATATTCGTCGCCATGTCGAAACTGTGCAGAAAGGTGCATAGGTCCTTGATCTGAGACCACTCCATCAGGGTGATCTGCCCCACCTCTGCATCTCGTTGGCCCAGGCTATACGTCATGACGTATTTCACCAGGGCTCGGCGGTGCTGCCACAGTCGCTGTAACATGTGGAGAGTTGAATTCCAGCGTGTCGCCACATCGCATTTCAGGCAATGAACCGGCAGGCCGAAAGACTTCTGGAGCGATGCAAGTCGCTCAGCTGCGACGCTTGAACGGCGGAAGTGAGCAGACAGTTTTCGTGCCCTGTTCAGAAGGCCATCTAGGCCGGGATAGTGTGTTAAAAATTGCTGGACAACAAGGTTCAACACGTGAGCCATACAAGGCACGTGTGTCACCTTGCCCAGGCGAAGGGCCGCACCCAGGTTTGCAGCATTGTCGCACACGGCCTTACCAGGCTGCAGGTTGGGCGGAGAAAACCATTTATTAAACTCGGACCGCAGAGCTGACCACAACTCCTCAGCTGTGTGACTCTTATTCCCAAGACATGTCAAGCTAAAGACCGCCTGATGCCGTTGCGCTCTGCTGCCAGCATAGTAATGAGGCGTGCGTGATTCCTTCTGCGCAGTGAGAACGCTGGTGGCCTGACCAGGCAGGCTTGGGGCGGAGGTGGAGGACCCAGATGAGGTGGAGGAGGCAGAAGCAGTGGCGGAACTTGGACAGACAGAGGATTGACACACAAGTCGTGGGGACGGCAAGACTTGTGCAGCAGACCCTTCAACATCTATCACCATAGTTACCCAGTGCCCAGTCAGCGACATGTAACGTCCCTGTCCATGCTTACTGGTCCAAGTATCGGTGGTGAAATGCACCCGTTCACACACAGAGTTTCTCAAGGAAGCGGTGATGTTGTGTGCGACATGCTGGTGTAGCGCGGGCACACCTTTCTTAGAGAAGTAGTGGCGACTAGGCATCTGGTACTGGGGCACAGCGACAGACATAAGGTCTCTAAAATCCTGTGTGTCCACCAGGCGGAAAGGCAGCATTTCGGTAGCCAAGAGCTTACAGAGGGATAGAGTCAACCTCTTAGCTTTGTCATGGGTCGCAGGAAGTGGCCTTTTATTTGACCACATCTGAGGGACAGAGATCTGGCTTCTGTGTGTAGACGGTGTTGAGTAGGGTGTCCCTGGAAAAATGCAGGTTTGTGAGGAAAGTGCAGGCGGAGACATGATGTTGCCTTCATCCAACGTTGGTGCTATCGATGTCTGAGAGAGCTGTACACACTCACTTGTTTCCCCTTCCAAACCAACTGACGACCTACCAAGCAAAGTGCCTGTTGCGGTTAAGTGGTGGAAGTTGTGCGTGGAAAAACAGGTGTGACAGCTGTCCCCACAGTCCTAGAAGATGAAGAGCGCGCGGATGCACTGGAAGGGGCAGGCGGTGGATGGTTCGCTCCGCTAGGCCGCATTGCAGCAAGGTGAGCTTCCCACCGGGACATATGATATTTATTCATGTGACGATTCATGGAAGAAGTTGTCAAACTGCTGAGGTTTTGACCTCTACTAATAGAACCATGACAAATTTTACAGATCACATAATTTGGGCGATCTTTTGCTATGTCAAAAAAGGACCAGGCTAGGCAAGGCTTAGAGGGCATGCGACCTGTTGATCCACCCCGACTAGTGCTCAGAGGCAGAGTGGTGGCTGAGGATGCAGTTGTAGACGTGCTACCAGTACTCCGACTCTGTCCAGGAAGGCGCAAGGTAACTTCGTCATCAGTTGCATCCTCCTCCACCACCTCTGTTGACCTCCTCGAGTGCCTGACTGTGGGTTGACAGTAGGTGGGATCTAGAACTTCATCATCAATTGTTGTGTTTACACTTCCCTCCCCCTCAGACCGAGCCTCTTCTTGCCCTGACCGAATATTTAAGTTGTCATCCCAATCGGGTATCTGCGTCTCATCGTCATCAGTATGTTCCTCATTGTCTATAACCACAGGTGTTACAGTTTGTGACAAAGGGTCAACATTATGCTCAGAAACTTGGTCCTCACGGCCTGAATCAGAGTCACAAAGGTTCTGGGCATCACTGCAGACCATTTCATGTTCTGTACTCACTGTAGCTTGGGAGCAGACCTCTGATTCCCAGGCTATAGTGTGACTGAACAGCTCTGCAGACTCAGCCATCTCAGTTCCACCATACTGTGCAGGGCTGATGGAGACTTCAGAGCTGGGAGAAAGCAAGTTTGATTGGGATGACAACTCAGAGGACTGGTGTTTTTTGGATGCGGTACTTGAAGTGGCTGAGAGGGCACTTGTTGGACCACTTGAGATCCATTCAAGCATTTTCCTTTTTTGGCCATCATCTACCTTTGTTCCTGTTGTTCGTGTCCGTAAAAAAGGGAGCACATCGGATTGTCCACGGTAAGTAGTAGACATCTTACTTTTGCTGGTAGATGGTCTATCTTCAGCAGATGATAATGGAGCTTTGCCACCTTCCCCACAGACAAAACCTTTTTTTCCTTTTCCACCACGCCTCTTCCCCTTTCCACCAGCATCTGTCATTTTGCCACTCATGTTGATTGCGACAAGATTGTGCACTGAAAATGTGGTAGTAAAAATTGAGAGGTGGTGTAGATTGCAGCGGTGGTCTAGCTTTATTAACAGCAGAATAATAAAGAATAAATATCCCTGACAATGCAACTACGGCCGTTAAACTGGCAGCATAAATTGCTAGTATAATGGATTAGTAACTATGAGTTGGAGTGTGCAATGCAGGCAGACGTGCTGCAAATGTGTTTGCACTAGTGTGACTAGACAAAAGTCCAATAGCCACGTTTAGGATGCCACTAGGTACACTTAGTGTTTGCTAGTATAATGGCTTAGTTATAATGAGTTGGAGTGTGCAATGCAGGTAGAGGTGCTGCAAATGTCTTTGCACTAGTGTGACTAGACAAAAGTCCAATAGCCACGTTTAGGATGCCACTAGGTACACTGAGTGTTTGCTAGTATAATGGCTTAGTTATAATGAGTTGGAGTGTGCAATGCAGGTAGAGGTGCTGCAAATGTCTTTGCACTAGTGTGACTAGACAAAAGTCCAATAGCCACGTTTAGGATGCCACTAGGTACACTGAGTGTTTGCTAGTATAATGGCTTAGTTATAATGAGTTGGAGTGTGCAACGCAGGTAGAGGTGCTGCAAATGTCTTTGCACTAGTGTGACTAGACAAAAGTCCAATAGCCACGTTTAGGATGCCACTAGGTACACTGAGTGTTTGCTAGTATAATGGCTTAGTTATAATGAGTTGGAGTGTGCAATGCAAGTAGAGGTGCTGCAAATGTCTTTGCACTAGTGGGACTAGACAAAAGTCCAATAGCCACGTTTAGGATGCCACTAGGTACACTGAGTGTTTGCTAGTATAATGGCTTAGTTATAATGAGTTGGAGTGTGCAATGCAGGTAGAGGTGCTGCAAATGTCTTTGCACTAGTGTGACTAGACAAAAGTCCAATAGCCACGTTTAGGATGCCACTAGGTACACTGAGTGTTTGCTAGTATAATGGCTTAGTTATAATGAGTTGGAGTGTGCAATGCAGGTAGAGGTGCTGCAAATGTCTTTGCACTAGTGGGACTAGACAAAAGTCCAATAGCCACGTTTAGGATGCCACTAGGTACACTGAGTGTTTGCTAGTATAATGGCTTAGTTATAATGAGTTGGAGTGTGCAATGCAGGTAGAGGTGCTGCAAATGTCTTTGCACTAGTGTGACTAGACAAAAGTCCAATAGCCACGTTTAGGATGCCACTAGGTACACTGACTGTTTGCTAGTATAATGGCTTAGTTATAATGAGTTGGAGTGTGCAATGCAGGTAGAGGTGCTGCAAATGTCTTTGCACTAGTGTGACTAGACAACAGTCCAATAGCCACGTTTAGGATGCCACTAGGTACACTGAGTGTTTGCTAGTATAATGGCTTAGTTATAATGAGTTGGAGTGTGCAATGCAGGTAGAGGTGCTGCAAATGTCTTTGCACTAGTGTGACTAGACAAAAGTCCAATAGCCACGTTTAGGATGCCACTAGGTACACTGACTGTTTGCTAGTATAACGGCTTAGTTATAATGAGTTGGAGTGTGCAATGCAGGTAGAGGTGCTGCAAATGTCTTTGCACTAGTGTGACTAGACAAAAGTCCAATAGCCACGTTTAGGATGCCACTAGGTACACTGAGTGTTTGCTAGTATAATGGCTTAGTTATAATGAGTTGGAGTGTGCAATGCAGGTAGAGGTGCTGCAAATGTCTTTGCACTAGTGTGACTAGACAAAAGTCCAATAGCCACGTTTAGGATGCCACTAGGTACACTCAGTGTTTGCTAGTATAATGGCTTAGTTATAATCAGTTGGAGTGTGCAGAGGACAGGAGGGTACAGTGCCAGGATTGTGGGGCTCTGGGTAGAGGAATGGAAGCCTGCCTTTCTATTCCCTCCTAATGGGGAAATGCAGCAACGAAATCCCTGACCTTAGCTACACAGACGCTGTCTTTGTTTTCAGGACCTGTCACCTATGGCTCTGACCCTGCCCGTACGAGCCCTTAAAAGGACTTATAGAAAGTGCTATCCCTAAGCTGTCCAGCGCTGTGTATGGAGCGCATACAGCAGTATCGGCGATAGGACAAAGGACGGAGCTGCGCCAGTGATGTCTGACACCAAGGACGCAGAAGGCAGATAATGGCGTGCTGGAGGAAAATGTCCGGTTTTATAATGCAGGGACAGGTGACATGGACATCCTATCACACATGCCGTTGCTTCTCTGGCTAAAAGTCCACATAGCTGTGTGTGTGTCTGGGATTGGCTGACATGCTGGCCCGCCCCACAAGACGCGCGCGCTTAGGGAAGGAAGACAAGGAAAAAAAAAAAAAAAATGGTGATCGCCATTATACAAACAGGAGTGATCTGAAGGCGCTGTTCACGCACACTATACACTGTAATTTCATAATAGTGTGAGTCACAGAGTGACTTACACTATTACAGCGGAAAGCCAGCTAGGAATTAGCTGTTTTTTTGCTGCTAGAACCGTTCTCGAACGTATCTAGAACTATCGGGCTTTTGCAAAAAGCTCGAGTTCTAGTTCGATCTAGAACAGGCCCCAAAATCACTCGAGCCTAGAACTGGAGAACCTCGAACCACGAACCGCGCTCAACTCTAGTAGGAACTTTAGTATATTAGTAAGTATATAATATCTGTGCCTAGTGGCAAACACTGTTAACCTGTTGAATGCCACTGTCAATCACTGAAAAGCAGTTCCTCTTTAGTGTAGTAGTAAGTATATAATATCTTTGCCTAGTGGAAAGCAGGTGGTTCTGGGAAATTTAGTTTATATTGGTTACATGGTCAGCACCGAAGGACCGATCACTTCACATTGAGTAAGTCCTCCTTCACAGCTCCATGTCTTTGTGGTGTCCATTTTGACATTGCATGTTCACATGCATACTAATTAAAGTCAATAGAGATCTTTTCACCCAGGCGGTGTGTCCATGTGAATACCTGCGTGGCCGGAGTGGCGCACACAGAAACAAGTCAGTTTTTTTGCTGGCAGGACAGGTCAAATACAGACATCACACAGATGGTATCGCTGTTACACGTACCGGTAATAAACAGATCTTACCGTAATGAATGTTATCTTATGTGTAAAAGATGAGCAAAGCTAAAAAAATGAAAGATAAATGCTGGATAGATAGATGATAGATGGAACAGATAGAAGACATACAATAGAATAGATAGATGAATAGATATATAGATATAGACATAGCTAGATAGCAGATATTTAGCATAAGTAATGGCTAATTTTAGAAAAAAAAATTACTTGGGTTCCCATCCAATGTTACTAACCAGGTATTGCAACAGCTGCGGGATGCAACCCTCTACTGTCCCTTTGCTAGTTTTCAAAAATAGAGGGGATTCTGAACTGATTTATTTGAAAAAATAATTTAAAAAAATCATGTAGGGTCCCCCCATTTATTGAAAACTAGCCAAGGGACAGCAGACATTTGGAGGCTGATATTTTTAGGGTGAGAAGTGCCATGGTTATTTGGCCTTTCCCAGCCCACAAATAGTATGCAGTGGCCATAGAGTGGCCAAATCTGGCGCTGTAGTCTGCACTTCCCATTGCCCTGGTGCGGTGCCAAACGGGGTATTATATGGGATTGATGGTGGTGGTGAATTACCAGCTGGCATCAAGCCCTATTATTAATAATGGATGGGCATCTAGCAAACACCATCATTACTGATCAAGTAGAAATATTAAAAAAACAAACATTTTATCTAACAAACAACCCCCAACTATAACCCTCATTCACCAATTTTTTAAAAACGTATGTAAAATAAAAGTTTACCGTAATCCCTAATAATGTCCCATGATGTTCCCAAAATTACTTGTTCTGTGTCCCACTGCATTTATCACAGCGTGTGCGGCTGTGAGGTCAGCTGAGTTCGGCCGGCACTGGAGTCTGCTGATCTGATTACTTGTTCTGCTGGCTATGAGGTCAGGAGTTCAGCTGAGTTCTGATCAGCTGACTCCAGTGCCGGACAAACTCAGCTGACATCACAGCCTACATACGCTGCGATGTGTGCAGCGGGACACAACAAGTAATTGGCTAAGAGTGGAGTCAGCTGATCTGAACTCAGCTGAACTCCTGACCACACAGCCCACACATGGTCACACGTGATCGGCAGCAGGCAGTGACTGTTGTTAACCTGCATCCATCACAGCGTGTGCGGGCTGTGAGATCAGGAGTTCAGCTGACTCCAGTGTCGGCCAAAAAATTCTGTGTCCCGCAGCAGCCAGTAGAAGGATCCGGTAAAATAACAATTGTAGTTGCATGCATTGCACATTCAATCCACAGGATCCGGTCATATGCGGTTTGCGTTTTTTTGCCTACGGGGAAAAAAAACGCTGATGTGAAAGCACCTTAACTAATGCAACCAGTTCCTTGTTAGTATAGTGGTCAGTATCCCTGCCTGTCACACGGGAGACCGATGGGGAGGATAACATTTCTGTTATTTAAAGTTATGATTAAAACATGTTAAAAGAAAATATATTACAGCTGATTTCACAATGGTACCTTTTAATTCAACAATTTCTAGTATTTTTTGTTTTTGCACACTTTAAAGATTTGTTGGATAAGTCTGGTTAACCCTTTCACGTCTTAAGTTGTACATGTATATCATATGTCGTGTCCCTGTCTTTGATGCAGCTTAAATAGCCATCATGTGTCTCTAAAAGCCGCGGTGTGGAACTTTTCCTGCAGCTGCTAACATGTTGAATGCTGCTGTCAATCACTGAAAATCAGTTCCTTGTTAGTACAGTTGTAAGTATATAATATCTGTGCATGGTGGAGAGCAGGTGGTTCTGGGAAATGTAGTTTATATGTAGTTTTAATGCTCCATTCAATTCCTACCAGAACATCAGAAATTCATAGTTTCATGGTGAAGAAGAAACAAGTCCATCAAGTTCACCCTATAATCTACCATGTTGCTCTAGAGAAAGGCAAAAAAAAACATGGGGCAAATCACCTACACTACACAATGTGGTGACCCAAAGTGAACATTTAGAAAACATTTTGAGATACAGCGTGACCAACGGTTCTGATGATCCAACAATGAACAGCTGGTTCCATGGTGTAATGGTTAGCACTCTGGACTCTGAATCCAGCGATCCGAGTTAATAAATAAAAACAGGGCTTACTTACTTACCAAGGATAAATGAATATATATACATATAAATACATATATATATATAAAATTATTATTATTTTTTCCAAACATGCTCAAAACGTGTGCGTGTGTGCGTGTTCGCGTGTGTGCGTGTGTATTTAAACTACTAACATATTACACACACACACACAGAGTAGCATGCAAAAGCTTTTGCCAGATGTTGAAACAATTGAGCAAAGTAACGATAGTTTCAGAAGTAGAAGTGTTAATAAATAAGTTTCCCCAATTAGCAAAGTGACTGAACAAAAGAAAACATTGGGGCATGAAAATGACAGATTACAATTTTTGGTGCCAAAACAGCAGTAACTCCTATAACTGAGCCCCATTTTGGAAACTGCATCCTTCTCGGAATTCATCTAGGGGAGTGATGAGCATCTTGTAGCCACTGGTGCTTCACAAAATTATATAACATTGAGCCATGAAAATGAAATATTATAATTTTTCCACGTATTGTTGCTTTACCTCCAAATTTTTAATTCAAAAACATTTTTACCCCCAGTGAGAGCCATTCAAAAACTGCAAGTGTCTCTCCCTGTGGTGCCGGCTCCCATCATTCAGTGAAGGAAGACGGCGCACCGGAGATACTTAGATTAGCACCCAGCTACTTGATCAAGAACGGATCAGTTTAGAGAACACTCTCCCATCATTAATCAGCAGTTATGAAATTATACAAGACCAAATTCAGTTTCTTTGGTTCATCATTGAAATGTACAAAAAAAGTCACCGCTCACCGTTGTAGGGTTTGCCCGAATAACCCTCCTTGTGACTGTCCAGTATCTAAACAGGAACTACGGCACCCAACCACACAATGTCTAAAGGAGAAAAGAGATAAAGTCCAACTAGGAATCCTCCAGATGTGTATAAAAAAATATTTTTTGTTTAAACCATTATAAGGTCAAGAGTACATAGGCATTTGTATACTGGTTCTTTTGCACACCCATTGAACTAAATTTTTTGAAGTGCAACGTAACGTAGTGGCAGAGACTGTGCTGCTTAGTGTAGTTTTGATGAAATCACTGTTTTATCAGCAGTAGTGATGGGCGAGCAGTACAATGCTTGGTACTCGTAATAATTAGCAATCACTATGATGCTTGAGTGCTACTTACTGGTTCAAAGCAGGTCAGACACTTGGATGGGCTCAACTTGAGTATCAAGTGTAATGGAAGCCAATAATTGGGCAGTTTGGCTCTCTGCCCACACCCAGCCATCTATAGACAGGATTTCCAGTGGAGGGAAGGCAGGTTTTTCAACTTCTTTTCTGACACCATCTGAAAACATTGTTTTTGCCCCCAGAGAGAGCCATTCAGATTCTGCAAATAGTTCTCACTGGGGTGCCAGCTCCCATCATTCACTAAAGTAATCCAGCGTAAAAGTGCAGAAATAGTATGAACATTTCTGCAACCAAATACTCAATATGTGTGCACATGTGTTAATGGCACAGACTATATTCCTGTAAAAATATGAGATAATAAGATACTAAATAGCTGGTTCCATGGTGTAATGGTTAGCACTCTGGACTTTGAATCCAGCGATCCGAGTTCAAATCTCAGTGGAACCTTTTATTTTAATCCCTTTAAATATAGAGAATCTGTCAAGAGGTTTTTGCCACTTGATCTGTGAGCAGAATAATGTAGAGGCAGAGATCCTGATTCCAGCGATGTCTTACTGGGTATCTGGTACACCAAAGGCTGGCTGCCTGTGTGAGACATTACACTACTATAGAATGTTTTTCGGCTGCCGTTACGTCACTATATTGATATATTATTATTGTAAAATAATTAGTATGATTATAAATGGCATCACATATCACTATACATCCAGGGGAAGACGTGTCTGTGGGAAGCCAAATAACTCCTCGCCAAACATGAGATTTAATGCTGATAAATGTATCATGGATGGAGTAATCCAATAGCTGCATATACATTAAATGTAAGTGAATTTGTGACTACAGAACTGGAGAAAGACTTTGGGATTCTAGTTATAAGTAAGTTAAGCAGCAGCTCTCAATGTCAGGCAGCAGCTGCAAAAGCAAACAAGATTTTAGTGGGTATAAACGGAGAAATTAGCTCCCAAGAGTCTGAGCCTTAACACAACCAGTTCCTCGTCAGTATAGTGGTCAGTATCCCCGCCTGTCACGCGGGAGACCGGGGTTCAATTCCCCGACGGGGAGGATAAAATTTTGATATTTACAAATATTATGAGAATTAATTAGAAAATATATTACAGCTGAAATCAGAATGGTCACTTTGAATCCAACAAATTCTTTTGGTTGGAATTATCTGGTTAACCCATTCACGATCTATGATGTACATACTGTATATGTCGTGTTCCTGTCTGTGATGTGGTATAATCTCCCATCGCATGCCTCTAACAGCTGTGGAGAGGAACTGTAGTAGGAACGTTAGTATAGTAGTAAGTATATAATATCTGTGCCTAGTGGCAAACACTGTTAACCTGTTGAATGCCACTGTCAATCACTGAAAAGCAGTTCCTCTTTAGTGTAGTAGTAAGTATATAATATCTTTGCCTAGTGGAAAGCAGGTGGTTCTGGGAAATTTAGTTTATAGTGGTTATATGGTCAGCACCGAAGGACCGATCTCTTCACATTGAGTAAGTCCTCCTTCACAGCTCCATGTCTTTGTGGTGTCCATTTTGACATTGCATGTTCACATGCATACTAATTAAAGTCAATAGAGATCTTTTCACCCAGGCGGTGTGTCCATGTGAATACCTGCGTGGCCGGAGTGGCGCACACAGAAACAAGTCAGTTTTTTGCTGGCAGGACAGGTCAAATACAGACATCACACAGATGGTATCGCTGTTACATGTACCGGTAATAAACAGATCTTACCGTAATGAATGTTTTCTTATGTGTAAAAGATGAGCAAAGCTAAAAAAATGAAAGATAAATGCTGGATAGATAGATGATAGATGGAATAGATAGAAGACATACAATAGAATAGATAGATGAATAGATATAGACATAGCTAGATAGCAGATATTTAGCATAAATAATGGCTAATTTTAGAAAAAAAAATTACTTGGGTTCCCATCCAATGTTCATAACCAGGTATTGCAACAGCTGCGGGATGCAACCCTCTACTGTCCCTTTGCTAGTTTTCAAAAATAGAGGGGATTCTGAACTGATTTATTTGAAAAAATAATTTAAAAAAATCATGTAGGGTCCCCCCATTTATTGAAAACTAGCCAAGGGACAGCAGACATTTGGAGGCTGATATTTTTAGGGTGAGAAGGGCCATGGTTATTTGGCCCTTCCCAGCCCACAAATAGTATGCAGTGGCCATAGAGTGGCCAAATCTGGCGCTGTAGTCTGCACTTCCCATTGCCCTGGTGCGGTGCCAAACGGGGTATTATATGGGATTGATGGTGGTGGTGAATTACCAGCTGGCATCAAGCCCTATTATTAATAATGGATGGGCATCTAGCAAACACCATCATTACTGATCAAGTAGAAATATTAAAAAAACAAACATTTTATCTAACAAACAACCCCCAACAATAACCCTCATTCACCAATTTTTTAAAAATGTATGTAAAATAAAAGTTTACCGTAATCCCTAATAATGTCCCATGATGTTCCCAAAATTACTTGTTCTGTGTCCCACTGCATTTATCACAGCGTGTGCGGCTGTGAGGTCAGCTGAGTTCGGCCGGCACTGGAGTCCGCTGATCTGATTACTTGTTCTGCTGGCTATGAGGTCAGGAGTTCAGCTGAGTTCTGATCAGCTGACTCCAGTGCCGGACAAACTCAGCTGACATCACAGCCTACATACGCTGCGATGTATGCAGCGGGACACAACAAGTAATTGGCTAAGAGTGGAGTCAGCTGATCTGAACTCAGCTGAACTCCTGACCACATAGCCCACACATGGTCACACGTGATCGGCAGAAGGCAGTGACTGCTGTTAACCTGTATCCATTGTTAACCTGTATCCATCACAGCGTGTGCGGGCTGTGAGATCAGGAGTTCAGCTGACTCCAGTGTCGGCCAATAAATTCTGTGTCCCGCAGCAGCCAGTAGAAGGATCCGGTAAAATAACAATTGTAGTTGCATGCATTGCACATTCAATCCACAGGATCCGGTCATATGCGGTTTGCGTTTTTTTGCCTACAGGGAAAAAAAACGCTGATGTGAAAGCACCTTAACTAATGCAACCAGTTCCTTGTTAGTATAGTGGTCAGTATCCCTGCCTGTCACACGGGAGACCGATGGGGAGGATAACATTTCTGTTATTTAAACATATGATTAAAACATGTTAAAAGAAAATATATTACAGCTGATTTCACAGTGGTATCTTTTAATTCAACAATTTCTAGTATTTTTTGTTTTTGCACACTTTAAAGATTTGTTGGATAAGTCTGGTTAACCCTTTCACGTCTTAAGTTGTACATGTATATCATATGTTGTGTCCCTGTCTTTGATGCAGCTTAAATAGCCATCATGTGTCTCTAAAAGCCGCGGTGTGGAACTTTTCCTGCAGCTGCTAACATGTTGAATGCTGCTGTCAATCACTGAAAATCAGTTCCTTGTTAGTACAGTTGTAAGTATATAATATCTGTGCATGGTGGAGAGCAGGTGGTTCTGGGAAATGTAGCTTATATGTAGTTTTAATGCTCCATTCAATTCCTACCAGAACATCAGAAATTCATAGTTTCATGGTGAAGAAGAAACAAGTCCATCAAGTTCACCCTATAATCTACCATGTTGCTCTAGAGAAAGGCAAAAAAAACATGGGGCAAATCCCCTACACTACACAATGTGGAGACTAGAGTTGAGTGCGGTTCGAGGTTCTCCAGTTCTAGGCTCGAGTGATGCTGGGGCCTGTTCTAGATCGAACTAGAACTCGAGCTTTTTGCAAAAGCTCGATAGTTCTAGATACGTTCGAGAACGGTTCTAGCAGCAAAAAAACAGCTAATTCCTAGCTGGCTTTCCGCTGTAATAGTGTAAGTCACTCTGTGACTCACACTATTATGACATTTCAGTGTATAGTGTGCGGGAACAGCGCCTTCAGATCACTGCTGTTTGTATAATGGCGATCGCCATTTTTTTTTTTTTTTTCCTTGTCTTCCTTCCCTAGGCGCGCGCGTGTAGTGGGGAGGGCCATTATGGCAGCCAATCCCAGACACACACACAGCTAAGTGGACTTTTAGCCAGAGAAGCAACGGCATGTGTGATAGGATGTCCATGTCACATGTCCCTGTATTATAAAACCGGACATTTTCCTCCAGCACGCCATTATCTGCCTTCTGCGTCCTTGGTGTCAGACATCACTGGCGCAGCTCCGTCCTTTGTCCTATCGCCGATACTGCTGTATGCGCTCCATACACAGCGCTGGACAGCTTAGGGAGAGCACTTTCTATCAGTCCTTTTAAGGGCTCGTACCGGCAGGGTCAGAGCCATAGGTGACAGAGACAGCGTCTGTGTAGCTAAGGCCAGGGATTTCCTCGCTGCATTACCCCATTAGGAGGGAATAGAAAGGCAGGCTTCCTTTCCTCTACCCAGCGACCCACAACCCTGGCACTGTACCCTCCGGTCCTCTGCACACTCCAACTCATTATAACTAAGCCATTATACTAGCAAACACTGAGTGTACCTAGTGGCATCCTAAACGTGGCTATTGGACTTTTGTATAGTCCCACTAGTGCAAAGATATTTGCAGCACGTCTGCCTGCATTGCACACTCAAACTCATTATAACTAAGCCATTATACTAGCAAACACTGAGTGTACCTAGTGGCATGCTAAACGTGGCTATTGGACTTTTGTATAGTCCCACTAGTGCAAAGATATTTGCAGCACATCTGCCTGAATTGCACACTCAAACTCATTATAACTAAGTCACTATACTAGCAAACACTGAGTGAACTTAGTGGCATCCTAAACGTGGCTGTTGGACTTCTGTATAGTCCCACTAGTGCAAAGATATTTGCAGCACGTCTGCCTGCATTGCACACTCAAACTTATTGTTACTAAGCCATTATACTATCAAGCACTGAGTGTACCTAGTGGCATCCTAAACGTGGCTATTGGACTTCTGTATAGTCCCACTAGTGCAAAGATATTTGCAGCACGTCTGCCTGCATTGCACACTCAAACTCATTATAACTAAGCCATTATACTAGCAAACACTCAGTGAACCTAGTGGCATCCTAAACGTGGCTATTGGACTTCTGTATAGTCCCACTAGTGCAAAGATATTTGCAGCACGTCTGCCTGCATTGCACACTCAAACTCCTTATAACTAAGCCATTATACTAGCAAACACTGAGTGTACCTAGTGGCATCCTAAACGTGGCTGTTGGACTTTTGTATAGTCCCACTAGTGCAAAGATATTTGCAGCATGTCTGCCTGCATTGCACACTCAAACTCTTTATAACTAAGCCATTATACTAGCAAACGCGAGTGTACCTAGTGGCATCCTAAACGTGGCTATTGGACTTCTGTATAGTCCCACTAGTGCAAAGATATTTGCAGCACGTCTGCCTGCATTGCACACTCCAACTCATTATAACTAAGCCATTATACTAGCAAACACTCAGTGTACCTAGTGGCATCCTAAACGTGGCTATTGGACTTTGCTATAGTCCCACTAGTGCAAAGATATTTGCAGCACGTCTGCCTGCATTGCACACTCCAACTCATTATAACTAAGCCTTTATACTAGCAAACACTCAGTGTACCTAGTGGCATCTTAAACGTGGCTATTGGACTTTTGTATAGTCCCACTAGTGCAAAGATATTTGCAGCATGTCTGCCTGCATTGCACACTCAAACTCATTATAACTAAGCCATTATACTAGCAAACACTGAGTGTACCTAGTGGCATCCTAAACGTGGCTATTGGACTTTTGTATAGTCCCACTAGTGCAAAGATATTTGCAGCACCTCTGCCTGCATTGCACACTCAAACTCATTGTTACTAAGCCATTATACTAGCAAACACGGAGTGAACTTAGTGTCATCCTAAACGTGGCTATTGGACTTCTGTATAGTCCCACTAGTGCAAAGATATTTGTAGCACCTCTGCCTGCATTGCACAGTCCAACTCATTATAACTAAGCCATTATACTAGCAAACACTCAGTGTACCTAGTGGCATCCTAAACGTGGCTATTGGACTTTTGTATAGTCCCACTAGTGCAAAGATATTTGCAGCATGTCTGCCTGCATTGTACACTCAAACTCATTATAACTAAGCCATTATACTAGCAAACACTGAGTGTACCTAGTGGCATCCTAAACGTGGCTATTGGACTTTTGTATAGTCCCACTAGTGCAAAGATATTTGCAGCACCTCTGCCTGCATTGCACACTCAAACTCATTGTTACTAAGCCATTATACTAGCAAACACGGAGTGAACTTAGTGTCATCCTAAACGTGGCTATTGGACTTCTGTATAGTCCCACTAGTGCAAAGATATTTGCAGCACCTCTGCCTGCATTGCACACTCCAACTCATTGTTACTAAGCCATTATACTAGCAAACACTGAGTGTACCTAGTGGCATCCTAAACGTGGCTATTGGACTTTTGTATAGTCCCACTAGTGCAAAGATATTTGCAGCACGTCTGCCTGCATTGCACACTCCAACTCATTATAACTAAGCCATTATACTAGCAAACACTGAGTGTACCTAGTGGCATCCTAAACGTGGCTATTGGACTTTTGTATAGTTCCACTAGTGCAAAGATATTTGCAGCACGTCTGCCTGCATTGCACACTCCAACTAATTATAACTAAGCCATTATACTAGCAAACACTGAGTGTACCTAGTGGCATGCTAAACGTGGCTATTGGACTTCTGTATAGTCCCACTAGTGCAAAGATATTTGTAGCACCTCTGCCTGCATTGCACACTCAAACTCATTATAACTAAAGCCTGCTTTACACGTTGCAATTAGTTGTACAATCGCATTTGCGATGTGACACGCCCAGGTTGCATACGGGATCTTATGAGATCACACGTAGGTCGTTCATTTGCTGTCACACGTGCGTTAGTAGTCTATGTTAAATTGATCAATTTTGTGTGCGATCCTTTAGATCATGTGTTCTGTGACGTATGCATTGGGCACTTTTTTTTTTTTTTTTTTATTTATTGACTTGCCAAGCGTGTGTAATGTGTAGGGATGCGTTTTTACTATGTCATCTGCCATTCACCTCTGCTACATGGCCGCTGACAGCAGACACAGACAGCCATGTAGCAGCGGTGAATGGTAGTTGACAGCAGACACAGACAGAGCCGCACTGTCAGAATGAACTCGGGTGAACTTCACCCGACTTCATGGTCATGCTGCGGCTCTGTCTGTGTCGCGCCCTGATTAGCGGTCACCTGTGAAGGGCTCACCGGTGACCGCTAAACTCCTGAGTGACTGAAGTTAGCAGCCCTCTCTCATACTCACCAATCCCCGATCCCCGGCACTGCACGGCGTTCACACTGCTCCGGCGGCTTTTACTGTTTTGAAAAAGCCGGCTGCCCATTAAACAATCTCGTATTCCCTGCTTTCCCCGCCCACCGGCGCCTATGATTGGTTACAGTGAGACACGCCCCCACGCTGAGTGACAGGTGTCACACTGCACCCAATCACAGCAGCCGGTGGGCGTGTCTATACTATGTAGTGAAATAAATAATTAAATAATTAAAAAAAACGGCGTGCGGTTCCCCCCAATTTTAAAACCAGCCAGATAAAGCCATACGGCTGAAGGCTGGTATTCTCAGGATGGGGAGCTCCACGTTATGGGGAGCCCCCCAGCCTAACAATATCAGCCAACAGCCGCCCAGAATTGCCGCATACATTATATGCGACAGTTCTGGGACTGTACCCGGCTCTTCCCGATTTGCCCTGGTGCGTTGGCAAATCGGGGTAATAAGGAGTTATTGGCAGCCCATAGCTGCCAATAAGTCCTAGATTAATCATGTCAGGCGTCTATGAGACACCTTCCATGATTAATCTGTAAATTACAGTAAATAAACACACACACACCCGAAAAAAATCCTTTATTAGAAATAAAAAACACAAACATAATCAGCCCCAAAAAGCCCTCCATGTCCGGCGTAATCCAGGATGCTCCTGCGTCGCTTCCAGCTCTGCTGCATGGAGGTGACCGGAGCTGCAGAATACACCGCCGCTCTGGTCACCTCCACACAGCAACTGAACACAGCCGCGCGATCGGCTGAGCTGTCACTGAGGTTACCCGCTGTCACTGGATCCAGCGGTGGATGCAGCGGTGGCCGCGGGTAACCTCAGTGACAGCTCAGCTGATCGCGCTACTCACCGCCGCTCCTCTCACCTCCACGCAGCAACTGAGGTGAGTAGCGCGATCAGCTGAGCTGTCACTGAGGTTACCCGCGGCCACCGCTGGATCCACCGCTGGATCCAGTGACAGCGGGTAACCTCAGTGACAGCTCACCTGATCGCGCGGCTGTCTTCATTAGCTGGGTGGAGGTGACCGGAGCGGCTGTGTCTGCTGCAGTTCCGGTCACCTCCATGCAGCAGCGCTGGAAGCGACGCTGGAGCATCCTGGATTACGCCGGACATGGAGGGCTTTTTGGGGCTGATTAAAGTGGTTAACCAGGGTATATGTTTGTGTTTTTTATTTCTAATAAATAGTTTTTTCGGGTGTGTGTGTTTATTTACTGTAATTTACAGATTAATCATGGAGAGTGTCTCATAGACGCCTGACATGATTAATCTAGGATTTAGTGGCAGCTATGGGCTGCCAATAACTCCTTATTACCCCGATTTGCCAACACACCAGGGCAAATCGGGAAGAGCCGGGTACAGTCCCAGAACTGTCGCATATAATGTATGCGGCAATTCTGGGCGGCTGTTGGCTGATATTGTTAGGCTGGGGGGCTCCCCATAACGTGGAGCTCCCCATCCTGAGAATACCAGCCTTCAGCCGTATGGCTTTATCTGGCTGGTTTTAAAATTGGGGGGGACCGCACGCCGTTTTTTTTAATTATTTAATTATTTATTTCACTACACAGTATAGACACGCCCACCGGCTGCTGTGATTGGGTGCAGTGTGACACCTGTCACTCAGCGTGGGAGCGTGTCTCACTGTAACCAATCATAGGCGCCAGTGGGCGGGGAAAGCAGGGAATACGAGATTGTTTAATGGGCGGCCGGCTTTTTCAAAACAGTAAAAGCCGCCGGAGCAGTGTGAACGCCGTGCAGCGCCGGGGATCGGTGAGTATATGAGAGAGGGGGATAGACTGACATGGACAGAGATTGAGGGACAGAGATAGTGACCGACTGACAGAGATTAGTGAATGACAGACATTGTGAGGCGCTTCAGAACGCAGCTTTTCAGCTGTGCTCTGAAGCGGACCTTTTTTAAGCTGCGGTGCAGAGCGCACACCTGCGCACATAGCATCAGACACCAAAATCGCATGAGGGATGTCACACGTTACAATTGACTAGGTTCGTGCAACAAAACGCTCAATTCTAGACAAAGATACGATGTGTTTGCGATCAACGGTTTTGCGTTCAATCCTGATCGCACGTAGCTGTCACACGCAGATACCTCACAAACGATGCCGGATGTGCGTCACTTACAACTTGACCCCAACGACGGATTGTGAGATATATTGAAGCATGCAAAGTGGGCTTAAGCCACTATACTAGCAAACACTGAGTGTACCTAGTGGCATCCTAAACGTGGCTATTGGACTTCTGTATAGTCCCACTAGTGCAAAGATATTTGCAGCACGTCTGCCTGCATTGCACACTCAAACTGATATTTACTAATCCATTATACTAGCAATTTATGCTGCCAGTTTAAGGGCCGTAGTTGCATTGTTAGGGATAATTATTGTTGTTTATTCTGCTGTTAATAAAGCTAGACCACCGCTGCAATCTACACCACCTCTCAATTTTTACTACCACATTTTCAGTGCACAACCTTGTCGCAATCAACATGAGTGGCAAAATGACAGATGCTGGTGGAAAGGGGAAGAGGCGTGGTGGAAAAGGAAAAAAAGGGTTTGTCCGTGGGGAAGGTGGCAAAGCTCCATTATCATCTGCTGAAGATAGACCATCTACCAGCAAAAGTAAGATGTCTACTACTTACCGTGGACAATCCGATGTGCTCCCTTTTTTACGTACACGAACAACAGGAACAAAGGTAGATGATGGCCAAAAAAGGAAAATGCTTGAATGGATCTCAAGTGGTCCAACAAGTGCCCTCTCAGCCACTTCAAGTACCGCATCCAAAAAACACCAGTCCTCTGAGTTGTCATCCCAATCAAACTTGCTGTCTCCCAGCTCTGAAGTCTCCATCAGCCCTGCACAGTATGGTGGAACTGAGATGGCTGAGTCTGCAGAGCTGTTCAGTCACACTATAGCCTGGGAATCAGAGGTCTGCTCCCAAGCTACAGTGAGTACAGAACAGGAAATGGTCTGCAGTGATGCCCAGAACCTTTGTGACTCTGATTCAGGCCGTGAGGACCAAGTTTCTGAGCATAATGTTGACCCTTTGTCACAAACTGTAACACCTGTGGTTATAGACAATGAGGAACATACTGATGAAGATGAGACGCAGATACCCGATTGGGATGACAACTTAATTATTCGGTCAGGGCAAGAAGAGGCTCGGTCTGAGGGGGAGGGGAGTGCAAACACAACAATTGATGATGAAGTTGTAGATCCCACCTACTGTCAACCCACAGTCAGGCACTCGAGGAGATCAACAGAGGTGGTGGAGGAGGATGCAACTGATGACGAAGTTACCTTGCGCCTTCCTGGACAGAGTCAGAGTACTGGTAGCACGTCTACAACTGCATCCTCAGCCACCACTCTGCCTCTGAGCACTAGTCGGGGTGGATCAACAGGTCGCATGCCCTCTAAGCCTTGCCTAGCCTGGTCCTTTTTTGACATAGCAAAATATCGCCCAAATTATGTGATCTGTAAAATTTGTCATGGTTCTATTAGTAGAGGTCAAAACCTCAGCAGTTTGACAACTTCTTCCATGAATCGTCACATGAATAAATATCATATGTCCTGGTGGGAAGCTCACCGTGCTGCAATGCAGCCTAGCGGAGCGAACCATCCACCGCCTGCCCCTTCCAGTGCATCCGCGCGCTCTTCATCTTCTAGGACTGTGGGGACAGCTGTCACACCTGTTTTTCCACGCACAACTTCCACCACTGTAACCGCAACAGGCAGTTTGCTTGGTAGGTCGTCAGTTGGTTTGGAAGGGGAAACAAGTGAGTGTGTACAGCTCTCTCAGACATCGATAGCACCAACGTTGGATGAAGGCAACATCATGTCTCCGCCTGCACTTTCCTCACAAACCTGCATTTTTCCAGGGACACCCTACTCAACACCGTCTACACACAGCAGCCAGATCTCTGTCCCTCAGATGTGGTCAAATAAAAGGCCACTTCCTGCGACCCATGACAAAGCTAAGAGGTTGATTCTATCCCTCTGTAAGCTCTTGGCTACCGAAATGCTGCCTTTCCGCCTAGTGGACACACAGGATTTTAGAGACCTTATGTCTGTCGCTGTGCCCCAGTACCAGATGCCTAGTCACCACTACTTCTCTAAGAAAGGTGTGCCCGCGCTACACCAGCATGTCGCACACAACATCACCGCTTCCTTGAGAAACTCTGTGTGTGAACGGGTGCATTTCACCACCGATACTTGGACCAGTAAGCATGGACAGGGACGTTACATGTCGCTAACTGGGCACTGGGTAACTATGGTGATAGATGGTGAAGGGTCTGCTGCACAAGTCTTGCCGTCCCCACGACTTGTGTGTCAATCCTCTGTCTGTCCAAGTTCCGCCACTGCTTCTGCCTCCTCCACCTCATCTGGGTCCTCCACCTCCGCCCCAAGCCTGCCTGGTCAGGCCACCAGCGTTCTCACTGCGCAGAAGGAATCACGCACCCCTCATTACTATGCTGGCAGCAGAGCGCAACGGCATCAGGCGTTCTTTAGCTTGACATGTCTTGGGAATAAGAGTCACACAGCTGAGGAGTTGTGGTCAGCTCTGTGGTCCGAGTTTAATAAATGGTTTTCTCCACTCAACCTGCAGCCTGGTAAGGCCGTGTGCGACAATGCTGCAAACCTGGGTGCGGCCCTTCACCTGGGCAAGGTGACACACGTACCTTGTATGGCTCACGTGTTGAACCTTGTCGTCCAGCAATTTTTAACACACTATCCCGGCCTAGATGGCCTTCTGAACAGAGCACGAAAACTGTCTGCTCACTTCCGCCGTTCAAGCGCCGCAGCTGAGCGACTTGCATCGCTCCAGAAGTCTTTCGGCCTGCCGGTTCATCGCCTGAAATGCGATGTGGCGACACGCTGGAATTCAACTCTCCACATGTTACAGCGACTGTGGCAGCACCGCCGAGCCCTGGTGCAATACGTCATGACGTAAAGCCTGGACCAACGAGATGCAGAGGTGGGGCAGATCACCCTGATGGAGTGGTCTCAGATCAAGGACCTATGCACCCTTCTGCACAGTTTCGACATGGCGACGAATATGTTTAGCGCTGACAATGCCATTATCAGCATGACAATTCCAGTCATTTACATGCTGGAGCACACGCTAAACACTATTCGGAGTCAGGGGGTGGGACAACAGGAAGGGGAGGAACTACAGGAGGATTCATATGCGCAAGACACAACATCACCAAGGTCCAGACGTTCATCATCACCAACGCGGCAGGCATGGGACCATGGGGGACAGGGATCAACAAGGGCGCATGGTAGCAGGCGAAATGTTGAGGAAGGTGCAGGAGAACATGAAGAAATGGAGGACGAACTGTCCATGGACATGGAAGACTCAGCGGATGAGGGAGACCTTGGTCAAATTTCAGTTGAAAGAGGTTGGGGGGAGATGTCAGAGGAAGAAAGAACGGTTAGCACCTCTATGCCACAAACACAGCGTGGACTTGGTCCGCATGGCTGCGCAAGACACATGAGTGCCTTCTTGTTGCACTACCTCTAACATGACCCTCGTATTGTCAAAATTAGAAGTGATGCTGACTACTGGATTGCCACACTATTAGATCCCTGGTACAAGTCCAAATTTTGTGACATAAGTCCAGCCATAGAAAGGGACGCACGTATGCAGGAGTATCAGCAGAAGCTGTTACTCGATCTTAGCTCGGCTTTTCCACCAAACAACCGTGCAGGTGAAGGGAGTGATTCTCCCAGTTGTAACTTGACAAACATGGGAGGGTCTCGTCATCTCCAACAGTCTACCCGTACCAGTAGGACCGTATCTGGTGCTGGTAACAGCAATTTTATGGAATCTTTTCATAATTTTTTTAGACCCTCCTTTGCAAGGCCACCAGAGACAACAAGTCTGACACATAGTCAACGGCTGGAGAGGATGATACAGGAGTATCTCCAAATGAACATCTATGCCATGACTTTGCAAATGGAGCCTTGCTCCTTTTGGGCTTCAAATCTAGAAAAATGGCCAGAGCTCTCCAGTTACGCCTTGGAGATTTTGTCGTGTCCAGCTGCCAGCGTTGTCTCAGAACGTGTCTTCAGTGATGCTGGGTGTGTGCTGACAGATAAGCGCACGCGTCTGTCCAGTCACAATGTGGACAGACTAACGTTCATCAAAATGAACAAGTCATGGATCCAGAAGGAATTTACTACCCCTGTATCATCCTGGGGAGAGTAAATGCTTGTGGATTTGGAATGTGCTTGATGCAAATCAAAACATCCTGTTTGCAACTAGGGCACAAGTGCTGCCACTGATAAGGTGTCTGTGTGGGGCCCAATTTTTGGAAAAAAGGGAGACTCCGCTTGGAGTAACCCTTGCTTGCTGTGTTTTTTATAAATGATCCAAGATGAACAGAGCTGGGATCAGGAAAGACTTTGCTACCTACCACGGTCTCATCCTGGGGACGGTTAATTATGGCGTATTTTTGAATGTGCTTGATGCAAATTTAGCTGTGAAGTGTATAACTGGGGCACAGCTGCTGCCACTGAAGGGGTGGGTGTGTGTGGGGCCCAATTTTTGGAAAAAAGGGAGACTCCGCTTGGAGTAACCCTTGCTTACATTGTTTTTAAAAGAAGCCAAGATGAACAGAGCTGGGATCAGGAAAGACTTTGCTACCTACCCCGGTGTCATCCTGGGGACGGTTAATTATGGCGTATTTTTGAATGTGCTTGATGCAAATCTAGCTGTGAAGTGTATAACTGGGGCACAACTGCTGCCACTGAAGGGGTGGGTGTGTGTGGGGCCCAAGTTTTGGAAAAAAGGGAGACTCCGCTTGGAGTAACCCTTGCTTGCTGTGTTTTTTATAAATGAACCAAGATGAACAGAGCTGGGATCAGGAAAGACTTTGCTACCTACCCCGGTCTCATCCTGGGGACGGTTAATTATGGCGTATTTTTGAATGTGCTTGATGCAAATGTAGCTGTGAATAGTACAACTGGGGCACAACTGCTGCCACTGAAGGGGTGGGTGTGTGTGGGCCGCAATTTTTGGAAAAAAGGGATACTCCGCTTGGAGTCACCTTGAGGTGTTTTACATGATTTTAGAAGGGCGTGCCATGCCTATATCTGTGTCTCCTCCTCTTTTTCCTTGTCCTGCTCTTTTGTTTTCGCATGAGTATATGTCCTTTTCACTTTCCCATGTCTTTGTGTTGTGTTGTGAGTTGTTTGTCACCTTTTGGACACCTTTGAGGGGGTTTTCTAGGTGTTTTTATGTGTTTGTGATTGCCTGCCATTGTTTCCTATGCGGTTCGAGTTCGGTTCGTCGAACGTTCGACGAACCGAACTCGAACGGGACCTCCGTTCGGCGAACCGACCTCGAGCCGAACCGGGACCGGTTCGCTCATCTCTAGTGGTGACCCAAAGTGAACATTTAGAAAACATTTAGAAAACATTTTGAGATACAGCGTGACCAACGGTTCTGAAAATGCAGCCATGTGTAACAGGTTCCATGGTGTAATGGTTAGCACTCTGGACTCTGAATCCAGCGATCCGAGTTCAAATCTCGGTGGGACCTTAATTTTTTTCTTTCCCATGAAGTATTGAAATAAAAACAGGGCTTACTTACTTATCAAGGATAAATTAATATATATAATAAATAAATATATATATATAAAAATATATAAATACATTATAGCATTTGACACTGTCCCACATAAAAGACTGCTAAGTAAAATGAGAAAGCTTGGGCTCGGGGAAAATGTGTGTAGATGGGTAGGTAGCTGGCTTAGTGGTAGAAAAGAAAGAGTGGTTATTAATGGTGCATACTCAGATTGGGCCAGGGTTACTAGTGGGGTGCCACAGGGGTCTGTATTGGGCCCCCTACTATTTAATATATTTATTAATGATCTGGTGGATGGTTTACAGAGTAAAATATCAGTATTTGCAGATGATACAAAACTATGTAAGGTAGTTAACACAAAGGAGGACAGTTTGCAACTACAGATGGATTTGAGTAAATTGGAGAATTGGGCTGAAAAATGGCAAATGAGGTTTAACACAGATAAGTGTAAGGTTATGCACATGGGAAGGAGAAACAGATGCTACGATTACTTACTAAATGGGAAACTGCTGGGGAAATCAGACATGGAAAAAGACTTAGGCATCTTAGTGAATAAGAATCTAAATTGGAGTGCCCAGTGTCAGGCAGCAGCCACCAAAGCAAATAGGGTGATGGGATGCATTAGAAGAGGTCTGGGGGCACGAGATGAAAACATCATTCTCCCTCTGTACAAATCACTAGTCAGACCACACTTGGAGTATTGTGTGCAATTTTGGGCGCCGGTGCTGAAGAAAGACATTACTGAACTTGAAAGGGTTCAGAGGCGGGCTACTAAAATAATAAATGGAATGGGTGCATTACAATACACGGAAAGGTTATCAAAATTAGGTCAAATTACTCGAGAAAAGAGAAGACTTAGGGGAGACCTAATAAATATGTACAAATATATCAGAGGGCCATATAGAGATCTCTCCCATGATCTGTTTGTACCAAGGACTATGACAAGAACAAGGGGGCATTCTTTTCGATTGGAGGAAAGAAAATTCCTACATCAGCATAGAAGAGGGTTCTTCACGGTAAGAGCAGTGAGGCTCTGGAACTCTCTTCCTGAGGAAGTGGTGATGGCCAACTCACTTAATGAATTTAAGAGAGGAATGGATGCATTTCTTGTTAGCAAAAGTATAGAAGGTTATAAATAGCATAATCTTACAGGTAGATAGAAGAGCGACCAAGATTATTAGAGGAATGGGGGGGGCTGCAATACCAAGACAGGTTATTAAACTTGGGGTTAGTTAGTTAGGAAAAACAAAGGCTTAGGGGGATCTAATCACAATGTATAAATATATGAGGGGACAGTACAGAGACCTTTCCAAAGATCTCTTTACACCTAGGCCTGCGACTGGAACACGGGGACATCCGCTACGTTTTGAGGAAAGAAGGTTTAATCATAATCACAGATGAGGATTCTTTACTGTACGAGCAGTGAGACTATGGAGCTCTCTGCCGTATGATGTTGTAATGAGGGATTCACTAGTAAAATTTAAGCAGAGCCTGAACGCATTTCTTGAAAAATATAATATTACCAGTTATGTATATTAGATTTTATGACAGGGTGTTGATCCAGGGAACTAGTCTGATTGCCGTATGTGGAGTCAGGAAGGAATTTTTTTCCCCATTGGAGCTTATTTGACACATTGGGTTTTTTTTGCCTTCCTCTGGATCAACATGTTAGGCTACGGGTTGAACTAGATAGACTTAGAGTCTCCCTTCAACCTTAAAAACTATGAAACTATGAAACTATGAAATACATATATATATATATATATATAATTATTATTACTTTTTCCAAACATGCTCAAAACGTGTGCGCGTGTGTGCGTGTGCGTGTGTGCGTGTGTGTATTTAAAATACTAACATATTACACACACACACAGAGTAGCATGCAAAAGCTTTTGCCAGATGTTGAAACAATTGAGCAAAGTAACGATAGTTTCAGAAGTAGAAGTGTTAATAAATAAGTTTCCCCAATTAGCAAAGTGACTGAACAAAAGAAAACATTGGGGCATGAAAATGACAGATTACAATTTTTGGTGCCAAAACAGCAGTAACTCCTATAACTGAGCCCCATTTTGGAAACTGCATCCTTCTCGGAATTCATCTAGGGGAGTGATGAGCATCTTAAAGCCACTGGTGCTTCACAAAATTATATAACATTGAGCCATGAAAATGAAATATTATAATTTTTCTACGTATTGTTGCTTTACCTCCAAATTTTTAATTCAAAAACATTTTTACCCCCAGTGAGAGCCATTCAAAAACTGCAAGTGTCTCTCCCTGTGGTGCCGGCTCCCATCATTCAGTGAAGGAAGACGGCGCACCGGAGATACTTAGATTAGCACCCAGCTACTTGATCAAGAACTGATCAGTTTAGAGAAGACTCTCCCATCATTAGTCAGCAGTTCTGAAATTATACAAGACCAAATTCAGTTTCTTTGGTTAATCATTGAAATGTACAAAAAAAGTCACCGCTCACCGTTGTAGGGTTTTCCCGAATAAACCTCCTTGTGACTGTCCAGTATCTAAACAGGAACTACGGCACCCAACCACACAATGTCCAAAGGAGAAAAGAGATAAAGTCCAACTAGGAATCCTCCAGATGTGTATAAAAAAATATTTTTTATTTAAACCATTATAAGGTCAAGAGTACATAGGCAATTGTATACTGGTTCTTTTGCGCACCCATTGAACTAAATTTTTTGAAGTGCAACGTAACGTAGTGGCAGAGACTGTGCTGCTTGGTGTAGTTTTGATGAAATCACTGTTTTATCAGCAGTAGTGATGGGCGAGCAGAACAATGCTTGGTACTCGTAATAATTAGCAATCACTATGATGCTTGAGTGCTACTTTCTGTATTAAAGCAGGTCAGACACTTGGATGGGCTCAACTTGAGAATCAAGTGTAATGGAAGCCAATAATTGGGCAGTTTGGCTCTCTGCCCACACCCAGCCATCTATAGACAGGATTTCCAGTGGAGGGAGGGCAGGTTTTTCAACTTTTTTTCTGACACCATCTGAAAACATTGTTTTTGCCCCCAGAGAGAGCCATTCAGATTCTGCAAATAGTTCTCACTGGGGTGCCAGCTCCCATCATTCACTAAAGTAATGCAGCGTAAAAGTGCAGAAATAGTATGAACATTTCTGCAAACAAATACTCAATATGTGTGCACATGTGTTAATGGCACAGACTATATTCCTGTAAAAATATGAGATAATAAGAAACTAAATAGCTGGTTCCATGGTGTAATGGTTAGCACTCTGGACTTTGAATCCAGCGATCCGAGTTCAAATCTCGGTGGAAACTTTTATTTAAATATAGAGAATCTGTCAAGAGGTTTTTGTCACTTGATCTGTGAGCAGAATAATGTAGAGGCAGAGATCCTGATTCCAGCGATGTCTTACTGGGTATCTAGTACACCAAAGGCTGGCTGCCTGTGTAAGACATTACACTACTATAGAATGTTTTTCGGCTGCCGTTATGTCACTTTATTGATATATTATTATTGTAAAATAATTAGTATGGTTATAAATGGCGTCACATATCACTATACATCCAGGGGAAGACGTGTCTGTGGGAAACCAAATAACTCCTCGCCAAACATGAGATTTAATGCTGATAAATGTATCATGGATGGAGTAATCCAATAGCTGCATATACATTAAATGTAAGTGAATTTGTGACTACAGAACTGGAGAAAGACTTTGGGATTCTAGTTATAAGTAAGTTAAGCAGCAGCTCTCAATGTCAGGCAGCAGCTGCAAAAGCAAACAAGATTTTAGAGGGTATAAACGGAGAAATTAGCTCCCAACAGTCTGAGCCTTAACACAACCAGTTCCTCGTTAGTATAGTGGTCAGTATCCCCGCCTGTCACGCGGGAGACCGGGGTTCAATTCCCCGACGGGGAGGATAAAATTTTGATATTTACAAATATTATGAGAATTAATTAGAAAATATATTACAGCTGAAATCAGAATGGTCACTTTGAATCCAATAAATTCTTCTGGTTGGAAATATCTGGTTAACCCATTCACGATCTATGATGTACATACTGTATATGTCGTGTTCCAGTCTGTGATGTGGTATAATCTCCCATCGCATGCCTCTAACAGCTGTGGAGAGGAACTGTAGTAGGAACGTTAGTATAGTAGTAAGTATATAATATCTGTGCCTAGTGGCAAACACTGTTAACCTGTTGAATGCCACTGTCAATCACTGAAAAGCAGTTCCTCTTTAGTGTAGTAGTAAGTATATAATATCTTGCCTAGTGGAAAGCAGGTAGTTCTGGGAAATTTAGTTTATAGCGGTTACATGGTCAGCACCGAAGGACCGATCACTTCACATTGAGTAAGTCCTCCTTCACAGCTCCATGTCTTTGTGGTGTCCATTTTGACATTGCATGTTCACATGCATACTAATTAAAGGCAATAGAGATCTTTTCACCCAGGCGGTGTGTCCATGTGAATACCTGCGTGGCCGGAGTGGCGCACACAGAAACAAGTCAGTTTTTTGCTGGCAGGACAGGTCAAATACAGACATCACACAGATGGTATCGCTGTTACACGTACCGGTAATAAACAGATCTTACCGTAATGAATGTTTTCTTATGTGTAAAAGATGAGCAAAGCTAAAAAAATGAAAGATAAATGCTGGATAGATAGATGATAGATGGAATAGATAGAAGACATACAATAGAATAGATAGATGAATAGATATATAGATATAGACATAGCTAGATAGCAGATATTTAGCATAAATAATGGCTAATTTTAGAAAAAAAAATTACTTGGGTTCCCATCCAATGTTCATAACCAGGTATTGCAACAGCTGCGGGATGCAACCCTCTACTGTCCTTTTGCTAGTTTTCAAAAATAGAGGGGATTCTGAACTGATTTATTTGAAAAAATAATTTTAAAAAATCATGTAGGGTCCCCCCATTTATTGAAAACTAGCCAAGGGACAGCAGACATTTGGAGTCTGATATTTTTAGGGTGAGAAGGGCCATGGTTATTTGGCCCTTCCCAGCCCACAAATAGTATGCAGTGGCCAAATCTGGTGCTGTAGTCTGCACTTCCCATTGCCCTGGTGCGGTGCCAAACGGGGTATTATATGGGATTGATGGTGGTGGTGAATTACCAGCTGGCATCAAGCCCTATTATTAATAATGGATGGGCATCTAGCAAACACCATCATTACTCATCAAGTAGAAATATTAAAAAAACAAACATTTTATCTAACAACCCCCAACTATAATCCTCATTCACCAATTTTTTAAAAATGTATGTAAAATAAAAGTTTACCATAATCCCTAATAATGTCCCATGATGTTCCCAAAATTACTTGTTCTGTGTCCCACTGCATTTATCACAGCGTGTGCGGCTGTGAGGTCAGCTGAGTTCGGCCGGCACTGGAGTCCGCTGATCTGATTACTTGTTCTGCTGGCTATGAGGTCAGGAGTTCAGCTGAGTTCTGATCAGCTGACTCCAGTGCCGGACAAACTCAGCTGACATCACAGCCTACATACGCTGCGATGTATGCAGCGGGACACAACAAGTAATTGGCTAAGAGTGGAGTCAGCTGATCTGAACTCAGCTGAACTCCTGACCACATAGCCCACACATGGTCACACGTGATCGGCAGCAGGCAGTGACTGCTGTTAACCTGTATCCATTGTTAACCTGTATCCATCACAGCGTGTGCGGGCTGTGAGATCAGGAGTTCAGCTGACTCCAGTGTCGGCCAATAAATTCTGTGTCCCGCAGCAGCCAGTAGAAGGATCCGGTAAAATAACAATTGTAGTTGCATGCATTGCACATTCAATCCACAGGATCCGGTCATATGCGGTTT
>NC_134356.1:683195167-683301100 GCF_048569485.1 Anomaloglossus baeobatrachus
TGAGGACTCGAGAACCAAAATTGTTGAAAAATATCAACAACCTCAAGGTTACAAGTCCATCTCCAGAGATCTTGATGTTCCTTTGTCCCCAGTGCAAAACATAATCAAGAAGCTTACAACCCATGGCATTGTAGCTAATCTCCCTGGGCGTGGACGGCAGAGAAAAGTTGATGAAAGGTTTCAACGCAGGATAGTCCAGATGGTGGATAAGCCGCAATCAAGGTCCAAAGAAATTCAGTCCTGCAGCTCAGGGGGAATCAGTGTCAGCGCGAAGTACCTGGCCACAGTTGCATGAGATGAAAGTGTATGGAGGAGACCCAGGAGGCCCCCTCTGCTGACACAGAGACAGAAAAATGCTATGGAGGAGACCCAGGAAGACCCCACTGCTGACACCGAGACAGAAAAATGCTATGGAGGAGACCCAGGAAGACCCCACTGCTGACACAGAGACAGAAAAATGCTATGGAGGCGATCCAGGAGGACCCCACTGATGACACAGAGACAGAAAAATGCTATGGAGGAAACCCAGGAGGACCCCCTGCTGACAGAGACAGAAAAATGCTATGGAGGAGGCCCAGGAGGACCCCACTGCTGACACAGAGACAGAAAAATGCTACAGAGGAGACCCAGGAGGATCCCACTGCTGACACAGAGACAGAAAAATGCTATGGCGGAAACCCAGGAGGACCCCACTGCTGAAACAGAGACAGAAAAATGCTACAGAGGAGACCCAGGAGGACCCCACTGCTGACACAGAGACAGAAAAATGCTACAGAGGAAACCCAGGAGGACCCCACTGCTGACACAGAGACAGAAAAATGCTATGGAGGAAACCCAGGAGGACCCCACTGCTGACACAGAGACACAAAAAACCCAAAATGTACGTAAGTAACCACAATCCTTCTGGGAAATCGTCTTGTGGACAGATGAGACCAGGATAGAGCACATCATTCTGCTGTTTACCGAAAACGGAATGAGGCTACAAAGTAAAGATCACAGCTTACACACTTACCCCCGATTATATTCTGGGTGGTTCCCTCTGTGGTGGACACCAGAGATGAGTTTCCGGAGCTCTGTGCCACGTTGGCATGTTGTATTATGGCATTTTTAATGTGGATAGGCAAAGGCTGAATAAATGCTGGAAAATAAAGAAAAAATATTCCAAAATTTGCATTATTAGGGTGTTCAAGACTTCCATACCGTGCACATCACAATGTATGATTGCAGGGGTCCCTCCAAACAACACCTCATATCTCAGCTTCCTGCACCCCTGAGAGTGTGGTGTGCGGGGGAGGACGAATATTGGGATTTTTCCTTATACCGGTACTACTGTGGCCTCCTCTCGGGGTCATTCTCTACGAATCGCTCACATCCGCTCTCCTGTCCTGATTGATGTCCCTGTGCTTTACAGTCATTCATCAAAAAACCTGGTTACATTAAAGTCAATGGAGCTGGGAATGGATCTGTTATTATAGACTCCTATTATGGACCAAAAAAGAGGCACACAGAGACCCACACACATAGAAAGAGACACACACACAAAGAGAGACAGAGAGAGACGCACACATAGAAAGAGACACACAGAGAGAGAGACACACACAGAGAGAGACACACACAGAGAAAGAGACACAGACAGAAAGAAACACACAGAAAGAGACACACACAAAGACACACACAGAAACAGACACAGAAAGATACACAAACAGAAACAGACATACACAGAGAGAGACACACAAAAAGGTATACACAGAGAGAGACACACACAAAAACAGACATACACAGAAATAAACACACAGAAACAGACATACACAGAAAGAGACACACAGAAACAGACATGCATAGGAAGAGACACACACAAACAGACATACACAGAAAGACAAACACAGAAACAGACATACACAGAAAGACACATACACAGAAAGAGACACATACACAGAAAGAGACACACACACATACACAAAGAGAGACACACACAGAGAGAGACACACACAAAGAGAGACACACACAGAGAAAGAGACACACACAGAAAGAAACACAGACAGAAAGCAACACACAGAAAGAGACACACACAGAAACAGACACACAGAAAGATACACAAACAGAAACAGACATACACAGAGAGAGACACAAACAGGTATACACAGAGAGAGACACACACAAAAACAGACATACACAGAAATAAACACACAGAAACAAACATACACAGAAAGACACACACAAAACCAGGCATACACAGAAAGAAACACACAGAAACAGACATGCATAGGAAGAGACAAACACAAACAGACATACACAGAAAGACAAAAACACAAACAGACATACACAGAAAGACACATACACAGAAAGAGACACATACACAGAAAGAGACACATACACAAAGAGAGAGACACACAGAGAGAGACACACACAAAGAGAGACACACACAGAGAAAGAGACACATACAGAAAGAAACACAGACAGAAAGCAACACACAGAAAGAGACACACACAGAAACAGACACACAGAAAGATACAGAAACAGGCATACACAGAGAGAGACACAAACAGGTATACACAGAGAGAGACACACACAAAAACAGACATACACAGAAATAAACACACAGAAACAGACATACACAGAAAGACACACACAAAACCAGGCATACACAGAAAGAAACACACAGAAACAGACATGCATAGGAAGAGACACACACAAACAGACATACACAGAAAGACAAACACAGAAACAGACATACACAGAAAGACACACACAGAAAGAGACACATACACAGAAAGAGACACACAAAAACAGACACACACAAAAACAGACATACACAGAAACAGACACACAGAAACAGACATACGAAGAACTAAGCATTCACAGAAACAGACATACACAGAATCAGACATACACAGAACCAGGCATACACAGAAAGAAACACACACAGAAAAAGACATACACAGAAAGAGACACACAGAACCAGGCATACACAGAAACAGACACACACAGAAAGATACACACAGAAACAAACATACACAGAAAGAAACACACACAGAAACAGACATACACAGAAAGAGACACACAGAACCAGGCATGCACAGAAAGAGACACACAGAAAGAGACACATAAACAGAAAGGTATACACACAGAAAGAGACACACAGAAACAGGCATACAAAGAAAGAGACACACACAGAAACAGGCAAACACAGAAAGAGATACACACAGAAACAGACACACACAGAAAGAGACACACACACACACACACAGAAAGAGACACATAAACTGTTTGGATGTTTGATGTAATACAGTCCCTGACAGAAGTTCTGTCGCTTATCCAGGTTATGTAAATAAAAGCTTATAACCTGACTTTAAATTCATCCATTGGTTTCATAAATTACTCTTTTGAAAGCTGAAACCCTCCCAAATTTGGTTTAATTTATGAAAATAAAGTTGCTGCAAAGCTGAAATATTGATCATTTAATGAATACAGAAAGGTCAGATTTTGGCAAGACAAAAGTTTTGTCGCCTTGTCATATAATGCACCCCATCCTAGTTTACATCCTCACCTGTGCTCATTAAATGATCGGTTAATTAGTGGGTGTGTATAAAAAGAAACACAGCACCCCAGATCTTCACATGAACTGCAACTTGACCTCTGACAACATGCCAAAAATCCACCCTGGGACCAAAGCCTTGATTATCAAGAGGCTGAAGAACAAATCCACTGCAGAGGTGGCTGCACCTTTAATGTGTCTCAGTGTCAAGTACAAAGAATTAAATAAAGATTTGAAGAGACTGGAGATGTTTTTGACAAGCCCAGGTCCGGCAGAGCCCGCAAGACAACTGCTCAGGAGGAACGTTTGTTGGTTAGAAAATGCAAAGCCAGCCCCTCTTCCACTGCAGCAGAGCTCCAACAGGCCTGGTCACCTCAAGTCCCTGTGTCAGCTAGAACAGTTTGTAGGATTCTGTCTCGAAATGGCCTCCATGGTCGAATCAGTGCCCAGAAGCCAGCACTAAACAAAAGGCAATTAAAAGTCCCATAGCCTGCTAAACAGATGGACGCTGGAAAAGTGGCAGAAGGTGGATTTCTCTGATGAATCTTCAGTTGAATTACACCACAGTCGCCACAAATACTGCAGGAGACCTACTGGAGGCCGTATGGATCCAGGAAACAGTTACGTTTGGTGGTGGAAAGTTCATGGTCTGGGGTTACATTCAGTTTGGGGGTGTGCGAAACATTTGCAAGGTGGAAGGCAATATCAATAGCCTAAAATATCAAGAAGTATTAGCTACCGCTTACATTCCCAATCATAAAAGGGGTCAAATTCTGTAGCAGGATGGTCTCCATCTCATACATCCATCTCTACAACAAAGTTCCTCCTGGCAAAGAAGATCAAGGTGCTCAAGGACTGGCCAGCCCCGTCACCAGACATGGACATCATTGAGCATGTTTGGGGTAGGATGAAAGAGGAAGCTTGGAAGACAAAACCAAAGAGTCTAGATAACCTCTGGGAGGCAGGTAAGATGCATTCTCTGCTATTCCTGATGACTTCATCAATAAATTGTATGAATCATTGTTCAACCGCATGGATGCAGTTCTTCAAGCTCATGGAAGTCACATAGAATATTAAATATGGCTCTAGTAGCACCACAACTTCATTCACCAATGCTATGCAACATATCTTTGTATTAGAAGTTCATTATTTGTTTGAATTTCACATTACTTTCTGTGGGCGACAAAACTTTTGTCTTCCCAAAATCTGACCTTTCTGTGTTCATTAAATGATCAATATTTCAGATTTGCATCAACTTTATTTTCATAACCTAAAACAAATTTGGGAGGGTTTCAGCTTTCAAAAGAGTAATTTATAAAACCAATGGATGAATTTAAAGTCAGGTTATAAGCTGTTATTTACATAACCTGGATAAGCGACAGAACTTCTGTCAGGGACTGTATACTGGCTGTTTTGACAGTTACCCTGGATATTTATCAGGTGGACTACAGCAACCAATCACAGCTGTGCTTCTATTTTGCTACAGGTCATTAATAGCAGCTGTGATTGCTTGCTATAGGCAACAAAGGACATTGTTAGTATAAGAAGCTTATGTGTCAGGTAATATGATTTCAGTGGAGAGAGCGAGAGACTTAGTTACTATCCCGGGCAATGCTGGGTACTACAGCTAGTGCTACATAAATTACACTGCCATATGGTATTTAAATAAAAATCTCATATGGTGCACAAATAATAGGTACGTGCCGTATGGTGCATAAACAATACTACTATTACAGCACAGGTGGTGTTAAAACAATATGAAAAATTGCTGCGTAGCTAAGGGTTCATAAATAATGCCGCCCTAAGACGCATTCACCAAACTGTCATAGATTAACTGTTCCGCCATAACATGTGTGAATCAGCAGCCAATAGATAATTGGTGCATACCAAATATATATCAAGTGAATCGTACCGCCATATAGTGCACAGCTAATACATCAGACTTACCTATAAGGCATACAAGTGCAGCCACAATAAACAGAGAGTCTCTCATTCTGTCTTCCTGAAATACCGCACATATACATCTGGTACATGAGTAATATACAGGCGCCAGCTAACGCCGGGGCGCGGAGACCTGGGCACAGCACTATATCACCGCCAAACAATAGTGATGAACGTGGAAGGGACACGGACGTGTTACATATTTTGACCAATTGCTCATCGGAATAATGGTGACAGGAGGTGATTGTAATGAGTTGCGGTAATACGGTAAACAGTACATAGAGATGGCGACACTATCCTACACAGGGGACTGATCCGAGGGTGGAGGAGACCACGTCCTACACAGGGGACTGATCCGAGGGTGGAGGAGACCACGTCCTACACAGGGGACTGATCCGAGGGTGGAGGAGACCACGTCCTACACAGGGAACGGATCCGAGGGTGGAGGAGACCACGTCCTATACAGGGAGACTGCTCCGAGGGTGGAGGAGACCACGTCCTATACAGGGAGACTGATCCGAGGGTGGAGGAGACCACGTCCTATACAGGAGACTGATCCGAGGGTGGAGGAGACCACGTCCTATACAGGGAGACTGCTCCGAGGGTGGAGGAGACCATGTCCTACACAGGAGACTGATCCGAGGGTGGAGGAGACCACGTCCTACACAGGGAACTGATCCAAGGGTGGAGGAGACCACGTCCTACACAGGGGACTGATCCGAGGGTGGAGGAGACCACGTCCTACACAGGGGACTGATCCGAGGGTGGAGGAGACCACGTCCTATACAGGGAGACTGATCCGAGGGTGGAGGAGACCACGTCCTACACAGGGGACTGATCCGAGGGTGGAGGAGACCACGTCCTACACAGGGAACGGATCCGAGGGTGGAGGAGACCACGTCCTATACAGGGAGACTGATCCGAGGGTGGAGGAGACCACGTCCTATACAGGGAGACTGATCCGAGGGTGGAGGAGACCACGTCCTATACAGGGAGACTGATCTGAGGGTGGAGGAGACCACATCCTACACAGGGAACGGATCCGAGGGTGGAGGAGACCACGTCCTACACAGGGAACGGATCCGAGGGTGGAGGAGACCACGTCCTACACAGGGAACGGATCCGAGGGTGGAGGAGACCACGTCCTACACAGGGAACGGATCCGAGGGTGGAGGAGACCACATCCTACACAGGGAACGGATCCGAGGGTGGAGGAGACCACGTCCTACACAGGGAACGGATCCGAGGGTGGAGGAGACCACATCCTACACAGGGAACGGATCCGAGGGTGGAGGAGACCACGTCCTATACAGGGAGACTGATCCGAGGGTGGAGGAGACCACGTCCTATACAGGGAGACTGATCTGAGGGTGGAGGAGACCACATCCTACACAGGGAACGGATCCGAGGGTGAAGGAGACCACGTCCTACACAGGGAACGGATCCGAGGGTGGAGGAGACCACGTCCTACACAGGGAACGGATCCGAGGGTGGAGGAGACCACATCCTACACAGGGAACGGATCCGAGGGTGGAGGAGACCACGTCCTACACAGGGAACGGATCCGAGGGTGGAGGAGACTACATCCTACACAGGGAACGGATCCGAGGGTGGAGGAGACCACGTCCTACACAGGGAATGGATCCGAGGGTGGAGGAGACCACATCCTACACAGGAGACTGCTCCGAGGGTGGAGGAGACCTCGTCCTATACAGGGAGACTGATCCGAGGGTGGAGGAGACCACGTCCTACACAGGAGACTGATCCGGGGGTGGAGGAGACCACGTCTTACACAGGGAACGGATCCGAGGGTGGAGGAGACCACGTCCTATACAGGGAGACTGCTCCGAGGGTGGAGGAGACCACGTCCTATACAGGGAGACTGATCCGAGGGTGGAGGAGACCACGTCCTATACAGGGAGACTGATCTGAGGGTGGAGGAGACCACGTCCTACACAGGGAACGGATCCGAGGGTGGAGGAGACCACGTCCTACACAGGGAACGAATCCGAGGGTGGAGGAGACCACGTCCTACACAGGGAACGGATCCGAGGGTGGAGGAGACCACGTCCTACACAGGAAACTGATCCGAGGGTGGAGGAGACCACGTCCTATACAGGGAGACTGATCCGAGGGTGGAGGAGACCACGTCCTATACAGGGAGACTGCTCCGAGGGTGGAGGAGACCACGTCCTATACAGGAGACTGCTCCGAGGGTGGAGGAGACTACGTCCTATACAGGGAGACTGCTCCGAGGGTGGAGGAGACCTCGTCCTATACAGGGAGACTGATCCGAGGGTGGAGGAGACCTCGTCCTATACAGGGAGACTGATCCGAGGGTGGAGGAGACCACGTCCTATACAGGGAGACTGATCTGAGAGTGGAGGAGACCACGTCCTACACAGGGAACGGATCCGAGGGTGGAGGAGACCACGTCCTACACAGGGAACTGATCCGAGGGTGGAGGAGACCACGTCCTATACAGGGAGACTGCTCCGAGGGTGGAGGAGATCTCGTCCTATACAGGGAGACTGCTCCGAGGGTAGAGGAGACCACGTCCTATACAGGGAGACTGCTCCGAGGGTGGAGGAGACCACGTCCTATACAGGAGACTGCTCCGAGGGTGGAGGAGACGACGTCCTATACAGGAGACTGCTCCGAGGGTGGAGGAGACCACGTCCTATACAGGGAGACTGATCCGAGGGTGGAGGAGACCTCGTCCTATACAGGAGACTGCTCCGAGGGTAGAGGAGACCACGTCCTATACAGGGAGACTGCTCCGAGGGTGGAGGAGACCACGTCCTATACAGGAGACTGCTCCGAGGGTGGAGGAGACCACGTCCTATACAGGGAGACTGCTCCGAGGGTGGAGGAGACCTCGTCCTATACAGGGAGACTGATCCGAGGGTGGAGGAGACCTCGTCCTATACAGGGAACTGATCCGAGGGTGGAGGAGACCACGTCCTATACAGGGAACTGATCCGAGGGTGGAGGAGACTACGTCCTATACAGGGAGACTGATCCGAGGGTGGAGGAGACCACGTCCTATACAGGGAGACTGCTCCGAGAGTGGAGGAGACCTCGTCCTATACAGGGAGACTGATCCGAGGGTGGAGGAGACCACGTCCTATACAGGGAGACTGCTCCGAGGGTGGAGGAGACCACGTCCTACGCAGGGGACTGATCCGAGGGTGGAGGAGACCACATCCTACACAGGGAACTGATCCGAGGGTGGAGGAGACCTCGTCCTACACAGGGAACTGATCCGAGGGTGGAGGAGACCACGTCCTATACAGGGAACTGATCCGAGAGTGGAGGAGACCACGTCCTATACAGGGAACTGATCCGAGGGTGGAGTAGACCATGTCCTACACAGGGAACTGATCAGAGGGTGGAGGAGACCACGTCCTACACAGGGAACTGATCCGAGGGTGGAGGAGACCACGTTCTACACAGGGAACTGATCCGAGGGTGAAGAAGACCACGTCCTACACAGGAAGACTGCTCCGAGGGTGGAGGAGAACACGTCCTATACAGGGAGACTGATCCGAGGGTGGAGGAGACCACGTCCTATACAGGGAGACTGATCTGAGGGTGGAGGAGACCACGTCCTACACAGGGAACTGATCCGAGGGTGGAGGAGACCACGTCCTATACAGGGAACGGATGCGAGGGTGGAGGAGACCACGTCCTACAAAGGGAACTGATCCGAGGGTGGAGGAGACCACGTCCTATACAGGAAGACTGCTCCGAGGGTGGAGGAGACCACGTCCTATACAGGAGACTGCTCCGAGGGTGGAGGAGACCACGTCCTTTAGAGGGACACTGCTTCAAGGGTGGAGGAGACCACGTCCTATACAGGGAACTGATCCGAGGGTGGAGAAGACCACGTCCTACACAGGGAACTGATCCGAGGGTGGAGGAGACCACGTCCTACACAGGGAACTGATCCGAGGGTGGAGGAGACCACGTCCTACACAGGAGACTGATCAGAGGGTGGAGGAGACCACGTCCTACACAGGGAACTGATCAGAGGGTGGAGGAGACCACGTCCTACACAGGGGACTGATCCAAGGGGGGGAGGAGACCACGTCCTACACAGGGAACTGATCCGAGGGTGGAGGAGACCACGTCTTATACAGGGAGACTGCTCCGAGGGTGGAGGAGACCATGTCCTATACAGGGAGACTGATCCGAGGGTGGAGGAGACCACGTCCTATACAGGGAGACTGATCTGAGGGTGGAGGAGACCACGTCCTACACAGGGAACTGATCCGAGGGTGGAGGAGACCACGTCCTACACAGGGAACGGATCCGAGGGTGGAGGAGACCATGTCCTACACAGGGAACGGATCCGAGGGTGGAGGAGACCACGTCCTACACAGGAAACTGATCCGAGGGTGGAGGAGACCACGTCCTATACAGGGAGACTGATCCGAGGGTGGAGGAGACCACGTCCTACACAGGAGACTGCTCCGAGGGTGGAGGAGACTACGTCCTATACAGGGAGACTGCTCCGAGGGTGGAGGAGACCTCGTCCTATACAGGGAGACTGATCCGAGGGTGGAGGAGACCTCGTCCTATACAGAGAGACTGATCCGAGGGTGGAGGAGACCACGTCCTATACAGGGAGACTGATCTGAGGGTGGAGGAGACCACGTCCTACACAGGGAACGGATCCGAGGGTGGAGGAGACCATGTCCTACACAGGGAACTGATCCGAGGGTGGAGGAGACCACGTCCTACACAGGGAACGGATCCGAGGGTGGAGGAGACCACGTCCTACACAGGGAACGGATCCGAGGGTGGAGGATACCACGTCCTACACAGGGAACTGATCCGAGGGTGGAGGAGACCACGTCCTATACAGGGAGACTGCTCCGAGGGTGGAGGAGACCTCGTCCTATACAGGGAGACTGCTCCGAGGGTAGAGGAGACCACGTCCTATACAGGGAGACTGCTCCGAGGGTGGAGGAGACCACGTCCTATACAGGAGACTGCTCCGAGGGTGGAGGAGACCACGTCCTATACAGGGAGACTGCTCCGAGGGTGGAGGAGACCTCGTCCTATACAGGGAGACTGATCCGAGGGTGGAGGAGACCTCGTCCTATATAGGGAGACTGATCCGAGGGTGGAGGAGACCACATCCTATACAGGGAGACTGCTCCGAGAGTGGAGGAGACCTCGTCCTATACAGGGAGACTGATCCGAGGGTGGAGGAGACCACGTCCTATACAGGGAGACTGCTCTGAGGGTGGAGGAGACCACGTCCTATACAGGGAGACTGCTCCGAGGGTGGAGGAGACCACGTCCTACGCAGGGGACTGATCCGAGGGTGGAGGAGACCACATCCTACACAGGGAACTGATCCGAGGGTGGAGGAGACCTCGTCCTACACAGGGAACTGATCCGAGGGTGGAGGAGACCACGTCCTATACAGGGAACTGATCCGAGAGTGGAGGAGACCACGTCCTATACAGGGAACTGATTCGAGGGTGGAGGAGACCACGTCCTACACAGGGAACTGATCAGAGGGTGGAGGAGACCACGTCCTACACAGGGAACTGATCCGAGGGTGGAGGAGACCACGTTCTACACAGGGAACTGATCCGAGGGTGAAGAAGACCACGTCCTACACAGGAAGACTGCTCCGAGGGTGGAGGAGAACACGTCCTATACAGGGAGACTGATCCGAGGGTGGAGGAGACCACGTCCTATACAGGGAGACTGATCTGAGGGTGGAGTAGACCACGTCCTACACAGGGAACTGATCCGAGGGTGGAGGAGACCACGTCCTATACAGGGAACGGATCCGAGGGTGGAGGAGACCACGTCCTACACAGGGAACTGATCCGAGGGTGGAGGAGACCACGTCCTATACAGGGAGACTGCTCCGAGGGTGGAGGAGACCATGTCCTATACAGGAGACTGCTCCGAGGGTGGAGGAGACCACGTCCTTTAGAGGGACACTGCTTCAAGGATGGAGGAGACCACGTCCTATACAGGGAACTGATCCGAGGGTGGAGAAGACCACGTCCTACACAGGGAACTGATCCGAGGGTGGAGGAGACCACGTCCTATACAAGAGACTGCTCCAAGAGTGGAGGAGAAAACGTCCTATAAAGGGAAATGCTCCGTTGATGGTGGAGACCCCGCTGTATACAGGAAACTGCTCTGAGGGTGGAGGAGACCCTGCTGTATACTGGAGACTGCTCTGAGGGTGGAGGAGACCCCGCTGTATACTAGAGACTGCTCTGAGGGTGGAAGAGACCCTGCTGTATACAGGAGACTGCTCTGAGGGTGGAGGAGACCCCACTGTATACAGGAGACTGCTCTGGGGGTGGAGGAGACCCTGCTGTATACAGGAGACTGCTCTGAGGGTGGAGGAGACCCTGCTGTATACAGGAGACTGCTCTGAGGGTGGAGGAGACCCTGCTGTATACAGGAGACTGCTCTGAGGGTGGAGGAGACACCGCTGTATACAGGAGACTGCTCTGAGGGTGGAGAAGACCCCACTGTATACAGGAGACTGCTCTGAGGGTGGAGGAGACACCGCTGTATACAGGAGACTGCTCTGGGGGTGGAGGAGACCCTGCTGTATACAGGAGACTGCTCTGAGGGTGGAGGAGACCCCGCTGTATACAGGAGACTGCTCTGGGGGTGGAGGAGACCCTGCTGTATACAGGAGACTGCTCTGAGGGTGGAGAAGACCCCGCTGTATACAGGAGACTGCTCTGGGGGTGGGGAAGACTCTGCTGTATACAGGAGACTGCTCTGAGGGTGGAGGAGACCCTGCTGTATACAGGAGACTGTTCTGAGGGTGGAGGAGACCCTGCTGTATACTGGAGACTGCTCTGAGGGTGGAGAAGACCCCGCTGTATACAGGAGACTGCTCTGAGGGTGGAGGAGACCCCGCTGTATACAGGAGACTGGTCTGAGGGTGGAGGAGACTCCGCTGTATACTGGAGACTGCTCTGAGGGTGGAGGAGACCCCGCTGTATATGTCGCGGGCGGAGGAGGGGACGCTGCGCTCACCCACTGCTCGGGTCCGGCTACTGCTGCTGCTGCTCGGTGGTGGCTCGAGCGGTGGGCCGGATCCCGGGGACCCGAGCGGCGTTCCTCGCCCGTGAGTGTAAGGGGGGGTGGTGTGGTTTGGGGATATTTTCCGTGACGCCACCCACGGTTGTGGTTAGGTTGTGACACCACCGCTGCTCTGGATGGGGATCCCGGGAGCGATGACAGGGAGCAGCTTGGATGTTGGTTCTCCCCTCCGTGGGTGGGGGGGTTGGTTGTCCCGGGGCCTGGTGAGGGGAGGATGGCAGGCAGGTTACGGGGCCTGGTGAGGTGCAGGGTCGCGGGGGCAGCGCTGTGCCGCACGGCACGGTGGTACTCACTCAGCCAATGAATAATGCACGGAGTCTCTGGTCAAACAAACGGCTGGATGGATGGGTCCCACAGGCGGCTGCGGTGTTTCTCCTCCCGGTAGGTTGATGGTGACTGCCTTTCCCTGCACCTGTGTTGTGTTTACGGTTCCAATGGCTTCCCACCGGTAACCCGCTCCCCAGCTTGGATGGAGGCTGAGGGAGCCCCTTTTGCCCGCAGGCTCTGGCCCTGGGAACTTTAGCCTTGGCGGTAACTGTGTTTCCCGTTACGGTGTGAGCTGTTGCCTTCAATCGGGTCTTGGCTACTGGGAAACCCCGGAGGTTCCCTTCGCTAACGGATTTGACCAGTTTTACGGCGACTCCAAGCCTGGTCGGGGTCCGTAGGCCCTGCCGGATAGTGCTGGCTTCTCTTCACTCCCCAATCCGGTACCGGCGGGCCACCGCCCGTCCCCAGTCCTTACGGTTCACTCCAATCAGCCTCTCCTGCAGACGGTCACCACCGTCTGCCAACCTTGCTATATGTGCCCGGGCCACACACCCGGACACGGTCAGGCTGCTCCTCTACCACTTCACTTCTCTCACTCCAAAACTCATCTGCCTACTTTTCCCGCCTCCAGGACTGTGAACTCCTCGGTGGGCGGGACCAACCGCCAGGCCCACCCCCTGGTGTGGACATCAGCCCCTGGAGGAAGGCAACAAGGATTTGTGTTTGACCTAGATGTGCCTGACCGGGAGTGTGGGGTGTGTTGGTGTAGTACCTGTGACGACCTGGCTTGTCCAGGGCGCCACATATACAGGAGACTGCTCTGAGGGTGGAGGAGACCCCGCTGTATACAGGAGACTAGCCTGAGGGTGGAGGAGACCCCGCTGTATACAGGAGACTGCTCTGAGGGTGGAGGAGACCCTGCTGTATACAGGAGACTGGTCTGAGGGTGGAGGAGACCCTGCTGTATACAGGAGACTGGTCTGAGAGTGGAGGAGACCCCGCTGTATACAGGAGACTGGTCTGAGGGTGGAGGAGACTCCGCTGTATACAGGAAACTGGTCTGAAGGTAGAAGAGACCCCGCTGTATACAGGAGACTGTTCTGAGGGTGGAGGAGACCCCGCTGTATACAGGAGACTGGTCTGAGGGTGGAGGAGACCCCGCTGTATACAGGAGACTGCTCTGAGGGTGGAGGAGACCCCGCTGTATACAGGAGACTGGTCTGAGGGTGGAGGAGACCCCGCTGTATACAGGAGACTGTTCTGAGGGTGGAGGAGACCCCACTGTATACAGGAGACTGCTCTGAGGGTGGAGGAGACCCCGTTGTATACAGGAGACTGCTCTCAGGGTGGAGGAGACCCCGCTGTATACAGGAGACTGCTCTGAGGGTGGAGGAGACCCCGCTGTATACAGGAGACTGGTCTGAGGGTGGAGAAGACCCCGCTGTATACAGGAGACTGCTCTGAGGGTGGAGGAGACCCCGCTGTATACAGGAGACTGGTCTGAGGGTGGAGGAGACCCCGCTGTATACAGGAGAATGCTTTGAGGGTGGAGGAGACCCCGCTGTATACAGGAGACTGCTCTGAGGGTGGAGGAGACTCCGCTGTATACAGGAAACTGGTCTGAAGGTAGAAGAGACCCCGCTGTATACAGGAGACTGTTCTGAGGGTGGAGGAGACCCCGCTGTATACAGGAGACTGGTCTGAAGGTAGAAGAGACCCCGCTGTATACAGGAGACTGGTCTCAGGGTGGAGGAGACCCCGCTGTATACAGGAGACTGTTCTGAGGGTGGAGGAGACCCCGCTGTATACAGGAGACTGCTCTGAGGGTGGAGGAGACCCCGCTGTATACAGGAGACTGGTCTGAGGGTGGAGGAGACCCCGCTGTATACAGGAGACTGCTCTGAGGGTGGAGGAGACCCCGCTGTATACAGGAGACTGCTCTGAGGGTGGAGGAGACCCCGCTGTATACAGGAGACTGTTCTGAGGGTGGAGGAGACCCCACTGTATACAGGAGACTGCTCTGAGGGTGGAGGAGACCCCGCTGTATACAGGAGACTGTTCTGAGGGTGGAGGAGACCCCACTGTATACAGGAGACTGCTCTCAGGGTGGAGGAGACCCCGCTGTATACAGGAGACTGCTCTGAGGGTGGAGGAGACCCCGCTGTATACAGGAGACTGGTCTGAGGGTGGAGAAGACCCCGCTGTATACAGGAGACTGCTCTGAGGGTGGAGGAGACCCCGCTGTATACAGGAGACTGTTCTGAGGGTGGAGGAGACCCCGCTGTATACAGGAGACTGCTCTGAGGGTGGAGGAGACCCCGCTGTATACAGGAGACTGTTCTGAGGGTGGAGGAGACCCCGCTGTATACAGGAGACTGTTCTGAGGGTGGAGGAGACCCCGTTGTATACAGGAGACTGTTCTGAGGGTGGAGGAGACCCCGCTGTATACAGGAGACTGTTCTGAGGGTGGAGGAGACCCCGTTGTATACAGGAGACTGTTCTGAGGGTGGAGGAGACCCCGCTGTATACAGGAGACTGTTCTGAGGGTGGAGGAGACCCCGCTGTATACAGGAGACTGTTCTGAGGGTGGAGGAGACCCCGTTGTATACAGGAGACTGTTCTGAGGGTGGAGGAGACCCCGTTGTATACAGGAGACTGGTCTGAGGGTGGAGGAGACCCCGCTGTATACAGGAGACTGCTCTGAGGGTGGAGGAGACCCCGCTGTATACAGGAGACTGCTCTGAGGGTGGAGGAGACCCCGCTGTATACAGGAGACTGTTCTGAGGGTGGAGGAGACCCCACTGTATACAGGAGACTGCTCTGAGGGTGGAGGAGACCCCGTTGTATACAGGAGACTGCTCTCAGGGTGGAGGAGACCCCGCTGTATACAGGAGACTGCTCTGAGGGTGGAGGAGACCCCGCTGTATACAGGAGACTGGTCTGAGGGTGGAGAAGACCCCGCTGTATACAGGAGACTGCTCTGAGGGTGGAGGAGACCCCGCTGTATACAGGAGACTGGTCTGAGGGTGGAGGAGACCCCGCTGTATACAGGAGAATGCTTTGAGGGTGGAGGAGACCCCGCTGTATACAGGAGACTGCTCTGAGGGTGGAGGAGACTCCGCTGTATACAGGAAACTGGTCTGAAGGTAGAAGAGACCCCGCTGTATACAGGAGACTGTTCTGAGGGTGGAGGAGACCCCGCTGTATACAGGAGACTGGTCTGAAGGTAGAAGAGACCCCGCTGTATACAGGAGACTGGTCTCAGGGTGGAGGAGACCCCGCTGTATACAGGAGACTGTTCTGAGGGTGGAGGAGACCCCGCTGTATACAGGAGACTGCTCTGAGGGTGGAGGAGACCCCGCTGTATACAGGAGACTGGTCTGAGGGTGGAGGAGACCCCGCTGTATACAGGAGACTGCTCTGAGGGTGGAGGAGACCCCGCTGTATACAGGAGACTGCTCTGAGGGTGGAGGAGACCCCGCTGTATACAGGAGACTGTTCTGAGGGTGGAGGAGACCCCACTGTATACAGGAGACTGCTCTGAGGGTGGAGGAGACCCCGCTGTATACAGGAGACTGTTCTGAGGGTGGAGGAGACCCCACTGTATACAGGAGACTGCTCTCAGGGTGGAGGAGACCCCGCTGTATACAGGAGACTGCTCTGAGGGTGGAGGAGACCCCGCTGTATACAGGAGACTGGTCTGAGGGTGGAGAAGACCCCGCTGTATACAGGAGACTGCTCTGAGGGTGGAGGAGACCCCGCTGTATACAGGAGACTGGTCTGAGAGTGGAGGAAACCCCGCTGTATACAGGAGACTGCTCTGAGGGTGGAGGAGACCCCGCTGTATACAGGAGACTGTTCTGAGGGTGGAGGAGACCCCGCTGTATACAGGAGACTGTTCTGAGGGTGGAGGAGACCCCGTTGTATACAGGAGACTGTTCTGAGGGTGGAGGAGACCCCGCTGTATACAGGAGACTGTTCTGAGGGTGGAGGAGACCCCGTTGTATACAGGAGACTGTTCTGAGGGTGGAGGAGACCCCGCTGTATACAGGAGACTGTTCTGAGGGTGGAGGAGACCCCGTTGTATACAGGAGACTGTTCTGAGGGTGGAGGAGACCCCGCTGTATACAGGAGACTGTTCTGAGGGTGGAGGAGACCCCGCTGTATACAGGAGACTGTTCTGAGGGTGGAGGAGACCCCGTTGTATACAGGAGACTGTTCTGAGGGTGGAGGAGACCCCGTTGTATACAGGAGACTGGTCTGAGGGTGGAGGAGACCCCGCTGTATACAGGAGACTGCTCTGAGGGTGGAGGAGACCCCGCTGTATACAGGAGACTGCTCTGAGGGTGGAGGAGACCCCGCTGTATACAGGAGACTGTTCTGAGGGTGGAGGAGACCCCACTGTATACAGGAGACTGCTCTGAGGGTGGAGGAGACCCCGTTGTATACAGGAGACTGCTCTCAGGGTGGAGGAGACCCCGCTGTATACAGGAGACTGCTCTGAGGGTGGAGGAGACCCCGCTGTATACAGGAGACTGGTCTGAGGGTGGAGAAGACCCCGCTGTATACAGGAGACTGCTCTGAGGGTGGAGGAGACCCCGCTGTATACAGGAGACTGGTCTGAGGGTGGAGGAGACCCCGCTGTATACAGGAGAATGCTTTGAGGGTGGAGGAGACCCCGCTGTATACAGGAGACTGCTCTGAGGGTGGAGGAGACTCCGCTGTATACAGGAAACTGGTCTGAAGGTAGAAGAGACCCCGCTGTATACAGGAGACTGTTCTGAGGGTGGAGGAGACCCCGCTGTATACAGGAGACTGGTCTGAAGGTAGAAGAGACCCCGCTGTATACAGGAGACTGGTCTCAGGGTGGAGGAGACCCCGCTGTATACAGGAGACTGTTCTGAGGGTGGAGGAGACCCCGCTGTATACAGGAGACTGCTCTGAGGGTGGAGGAGACCCCGCTGTATACAGGAGACTGGTCTGAGGGTGGAGGAGACCCCGCTGTATACAGGAGACTGCTCTGAGGGTGGAGGAGACCCCGCTGTATACAGGAGACTGCTCTGAGGGTGGAGGAGACCCCGCTGTATACAGGAGACTGTTCTGAGGGTGGAGGAGACCCCACTGTATACAGGAGACTGCTCTGAGGGTGGAGGAGACCCCGCTGTATACAGGAGACTGTTCTGAGGGTGGAGGAGACCCCACTGTATACAGGAGACTGCTCTCAGGGTGGAGGAGACCCCGCTGTATACAGGAGACTGCTCTGAGGGTGGAGGAGACCCCGCTGTATACAGGAGACTGGTCTGAGGGTGGAGAAGACCCCGCTGTATACAGGAGACTGCTCTGAGGGTGGAGGAGACCCCGTTGTATACAGGAGACTGGTCTGAGAGTGGAGGAAACCCCGCTGTATACAGGAGACTGCTCTGAGGGTGGAGGAGACCCCGCTGTATACAGGAGACTGTTCTGAGGGTGGAGGAGACCCCGCTGTATACAGGAGACTGTTCTGAGGGTGGAGGAGACCCCGTTGTATACAGGAGACTGTTCTGAGGGTGGAGGAGACCCCGCTGTATACAGGAGACTGTTCTGAGGGTGGAGGAGACCCTATCCTTATACTTGGTGTCTGTTTCTCGGTGGTGACTTTGATTATCGCTATATTATGAGGCGGCGATGTGACCGATCACCGCGTTCTCGCACTTTAACCCAAAACTTATCTACTAATTATCGTTAATCATTAATGAGCGCATAGATCCCTGACTGGGCAATATCATCCGATAATCAGGTCATTGCTGTATGTGATGACTACAGAGCCTGTCAGGCTGGACATGGTGGGGCTTGTAGTCCTCCTTTTATGCGAGATTCTTACTTGTCGTCATTTATTAGCACAATGTCACTACATCTTCTGAAAACAAGAATTTGGCGTCATGTTATCTTGGATTGTCTCAGGAGTTATATAGAAAGTGTTTGTTGCCATGGTGACACTGGCATCATGGCCGCACAGTATCATTGTGTTTCAATGGCCGCCGTCTTGGAGTCATGTCAAAATAAAGAAAAAATAATATAATAAAAATGATAAATAAGCAATTTATTATCCAAATCCTTGAGGCTGGAAAATTATTTAACAATGATAACTTTATTGCTACACACAAACATTATCCAGCATTAAAAATGGCCGCCGCTGTATTAAAATTGGCATTTTGCCCTTAACCAACATGTTGTGAAATTTCCAAAGTAAATATAGAATTTGGCACCTAGTAGCCCCTATAAGGAGTTTATAGCAGTCGGTTTCTAATACTATCTCAATATTACCTTTCCAAATATTTATTTGTTTTTCCCATTTCAAACATGGCCGCCGAACCGCAGTTGCCCTTTTCCAATATGTCCGCGCGTCTTACCGTGGTTACGTATTCAGGCCACACCCCCTCGCTGCGCTCACACACCTCCCGTGTCACCTTGGGGGTCTCTCCGGTCAGTCGGTGACAAGATGGCAGCAACGAGCGGCAAAGAGAGGACCTCCCCCAAGGCTATCAAGTTCCTCTTCGGGGGACTAGCCGGGTAACGTGACTCCCCATTATAGAAGGGAGCAAGGAGCTCCCCTCTAATTGATCGGCGGTAGTGGGACCACCCCTATAATTCCTGATTAATAATGGTAGCTTCCTTATTAGTAATAGCGCTGGACTGTACCATTGTGTCTGTGGAGGGGTGTTTGGCTGCCCTCTGTGGGGTGTATTGTGTCATTAGTACAGGTATGAGGTGTGCATTATCAGGTTATTACTGATCAGCGCCATATTCTGCGCCGTCCTCACAATTTATTATCATTGATGGTGTTTATTGTAATATTCGCTTACGCTTCATTGAGTATAAAATATTTAGGTGCATGGAAACCGTCAGCATGGAGGTCTGCAGCTGCTGAGCGTCCCTGAGCGTCCTGTATTGTATTGACGGCTGGCTGGATACACACTTTTCTGGTGACATAGCTGATTGATTTGCAGCCACCGGCCTGCATGCTGACGGTCTCCATACAGTAAGGGGACATTTATGGATGAGAATGAGGTAAATGGGACGGTGAAGCTGATGGAGCCCCCCTGCGCTGATGTCAGGGGTCTTCACTGCTGGTGAAATTCATGTGGGGAAGAAAGTGACGTTAGCGGCCACTGCCAGCCACGGACCAGCCATGACACCCTCTCACTGCCAGTCACAGTACAGCTTTCACTGACTCAGCACCTCTCTCGCTGCCACTGCCAGTCACAGTACCTATCTTGCCACTAACACCCCACGGTACCTCCCCCTGGCTGCCACAGCACCCCTTTACTGCTACTGATGGTCACAGCACCTCACTGCCACTGACAGCCACGGCACCCCCCTTGCTGCCAGTAACAGCCACAATACCCCCGCTGGCTGCCACTGCCGGCCACGGGACCCCTCGCTGGCTGCCACTGCCGGCCACGGGACCCCTCGCTGGCTGCCACTGCCGGCCACGGGACCCCTCGCTGGCTGCCACTGCCGGCCACGGGACCCCTCGCTGGCTGCCACTGCCGGCCACGGGACCCCTCGCTGGCTGCCACTGCCGGCCACGGGACCCCTCGCTGGCTGCCACTGCCGGCCACGGGACCCCTCGCTGGCTGCCACTGCCGGCCACGGGACCCCTCGCTGGCTGCCACTGCCGGCCACGGGACCCCTCGCTGGCTGCCACTGCCGGCCACGGGACCCCTCGCTGGCTGCCACTGCCGGCCACGGGACCCCTCGCTGGCTGCCACTGCCGGCCACGGGACCCCTCGCTGGCTGCCACTGCCGGCCACGGGACCCCTCGCTGGCTGCCACTGCCGGCCACGGGACCCCTCGCTCGCTGCCATTGCCGGCCACGGGACCCCTCGCTCGCTGCCATTGCCGGCCACGGGACCCCTCGCTCGCTCGCTGCCATTGCCGGCCACGGGACCCCTCGCTCGCTGCCACTGCCGGCCACGGGACCCCTCGCTCGCTGCCACTGCCGGCCACGGGACCCCTCGCTCGCTGCCACTGCCGGCCACGGGACCCCTCGCTCGCTGCCGGCCACGGGTCCCCTAGCTCGCTGCCGGCCACGGAACCCTCTTACTGTCAGTCACAGAGCAGAGTAGAGAGTTGCAGAGAATAGAGAAAAATGATGAGAGGAGAACTCATTATATGGTCACCGCTGAGGATTTGTCACACTGTATCAGTTGTCCTGTTCCCGGCTGAAGGCCCCGATATCTCTGCGTCTGTGGCACTACAGGTCTCATCATGGACAGACATTATCTTGCTTCGATGGCCCCTGTAGGGTGAGGGGTGGGCAGTGACCCCCGCTGGACGTTAGCCGGGAGGTGGCCGCCCTCCTCACCTGTCGTCCTGTCCCAGGAGCCGCCATGTTTAGGGGGCGCTCTCTGCTGGGACTAACGCCCTGTGCTCCCTTTTCTTACAGGATGGGCGCCACCGTGTTCGTACAACCGCTGGACCTGGTAAAGAATCGCATGCAGCTGAGCGGGGAGGGCGCCAAGACCAAGGAGTACAAGACCAGCTTCCACGCCGTGGGCAGCATCCTGAGGAACGAGGGTCTGCGGGGCATCTACACCGGGTAAGGTCACGCCACTAAGGGCGGAGCCAACCTACAGCTCCTCCTATCCATATCACCAAGCTAGGGAGGAGCCAACCTACTTCTCCTCCTATCCATATCACCTTGCTGGGGAGGAGCTAACCTACAGCTCCTCCTATCCATATCACCAAGCTAGGGAGGAGCCAACCTACAGCTCCTTCTATCCATATCACCAAGCTAGGGAGGAGCCAACCTACAGCTCCTCCTATCCATATCACCAAGCTAGGGAGGAGCCAACCTACAGCTCCTCCTATCCATATCACCTTGCTGGGGAGGAGCCAACCTACTGCTCCTCCTATCCATATCATCTTGCTGGGGAGGAGCCAACCTACAGCTCCTCCTATCCATATCACCAAGCTAGGGCGGAGCCAACCTACAGCTCCTCCTATCCATATCACCAAGCTAGGGAGAAGCCAACCTACAGCTCCTCCTATTCATATCACCTTGCTGGAGAGGAGCCAACCTACAGCTCCTCCTATCCATATCACCTTGCTGGAGAGGAGCCAACCTACAGCTCCTCCTATCCAAATCACCTTGCTGGGGAGGAGCCAACCTACAGCTCCTCCTATCCATATCACCTTGCTGGGGAGGAGCCAACCTACAGCTCCTCCTATCCATATCACCAAGCTAGGGAGAAGCCAACCGACAGCTCCTCCTATCCATATCACCAAGCTAGGGAGAAGCCAACCTACAGCTCCTCCTATCCATATCACCTTGCTGGGGAGGAGCCAACCTACTGCTCCTCCTATCCATATCTTGCTGGGGAGGAGCCAACCTACAGCTCCTCCTATCCATATCACCAAGCTAGGGAGGAGCCAACCTACAGCTCCTCCCATCCATATCACCAAGCTAGGGAGGAGCCAACCTAAAGCTCCTCCTATCACTCGGCAGGGGCAGTCTGCTTCTTGTGTATAACACCCGTTGCTCTGTTCTCAGGTTGTCCGCCGGTTTGCTGCGTCAGGCGACTTACACGACGACCCGTCTGGGGATTTACACCATTCTCTTTGAGAAGCTGACCAAGCCGGATGGGACGCCCCCCAACTTCTTCATGAAGGCAGCTATAGGGATGACGGCAGGGGCCACGGGGGCCTTTGTGGGGACTCCGGCTGAGGTGGCGCTGATTAGGATGACCGCTGATGGCAGGTAAAGTGCAGAGCGCCCCCGGTGGTCGTCTGTGAGTGTCATATTGAGACCACCCCTTTACAGGGTGTGTGCCGCCCCCTCCGCCCCATGTGACCGTTTTTGGCACTTTCCTTCCAGGTTACCCGCAGACCAGAGGAGAGGATACAGCAACGTGTTCAATGCGCTGGTCAGGATGTCGCGGGAGGAGGGCATCACCACACTGTGGAGGGTGGGTGTCGTTGTACGTCAGGGTGGGTGCTGTCACCTCCTCATACTCCGCCGTTACCCAGAGTCCTCTTCTCTGTCTTCCAGGGCTGTGTCCCCACAATGGCGCGGGCCGTGGTGGTCAACGCTGCCCAGCTGGCCTCATATTCCCAATCCAAGCAGTTTCTTCTGGACTCTGGTGAGGATAATCCTCTGGTGTGGAGACTGTCAGCAGGGAGGTGTGGGCGGGCTGTGGGTGATCACCAGGTGGGATAATTGCGTGGAGTGGAGACTGTCCGCAGGGAGGTGCGGGTGGGCTGTGGGTGAGCGCTGGGTGGGATAATCCCCCGGGGTGGTGACTGTCAGCAGGGAGGTGTGGGGGGCTGTGGGTGAGCGCTGGGTGGGATAATCCCCCAGGGTGGAGACTGTCAGCAGGGAGGTGTGGGCGGGCTGTGGGTGAGTGAGCAGTGGGATAATCTCCCGGGGTGGAGACTGTCAGCAGGGAGGTGTGGGCGGGCTGTGGGTGAGTGAGCAGTGGGATAATCTCCCGGGGTGGAGACTGTCAGCAGGGAGGTGTGGGGGGCTGTGGGTGAGCGCTGGGTGGGATAATCTCCCGGGGTGGAGACTGTCAGCAGGGAGATGTGGGTGAGCAGTGAGATAATCACCTGGGGTGGAGACTGTCAGCAGGAAGGTGCGGGCGGGCTGTGGGTGAGCGCCGGGTGGGATAATCTCCCGGGGTGGAGACTGTCAGCAGGGAGGTGTGGGCGGGCTGTGGGTGAGTGAGCAGTGGGATAATCCCCCGGGGTGGAGACTGTCCGCAGGGAGGTGCGGGTGGGCTGTGGGTGAGCGCTGGCTGGGATAATCCCCCAGGGTGGAGACTGTCAGCAGGGAGGTGTGGGGGGGCTGTGAGATAATCCCCCGGGGTGGAGACTGTCAGCAGGGAGGTGTGGGCGGGCTGTGAGATAATCCCTCGGGGTGGAGACTGTCAGCAGGGAGGTGTGGGTGGGCTGTGGGTGAGTGAGCAGTTGGATAATCTCCCGGGGTGGAGACTGTCAGCAGGAAGGTGTGGGGGGGCTGTGAGATAATCCCCCGGGGTGGAGACTGTCAGCAGGGAGGTGTGGGTGGGCTGTGGGTGAGCGCCGGGTGGGATAATCCTGAGTATCTCTCCTTGTCTTGCAGGGTATTTTCGGGACGACATTCTGTGCCACTTCTGTGCCAGTATGATCAGTGGACTGGTCACCACCGCCGCCTCCATGCCTGTGGACATCGCCAAAACCAGGTAAGAGACCGCCTATGAGCCAGAGCCAAAATGAGCCGTCACAGAAGAGGGGACCATCACTCTGCACATCCAGAGCCTCCTGGTGCAGACATAGCGCTCTCGAATTACAGATAAGACTGACTCCTAAAGAGGAGCAACCACCGGGATCTGCACATACACTGGAGATCACAATTAGAGAACACGGTCAGATCCCTGCAGGTTATTGGGGTTAATCTGCACCTGGTGCTAATTTCCTTCATTATTTGACAATCCCCATGTAACTGGCACAGAACTTTCCAGTTTGCACTGACTTTGCTGTTCCAAAGAGACTGAAAGCCTCCGGCAGCAGGTTGTACAGATGAAGGCCAAAGGGGCGACCCTGTCAGCCATAGTAAGAGGAGTTGGTTGTTCCAAGTCTGTGATTTTGAGAATATTGCATCTTTACAACATCACAAACTTTTTCTAGTCCCTCAACAAGGCTGGTCACCCCCGAAAGATAAATGTAAGAGAGGACAGTGTAATGCGGAGAATCTCCATGGGTAATCGTTTCACCACTGCAGCTGGAATTGCTGCTATTTCAGCACTGAACAGGGTAAGGATCTGTCTCGTCATACAGGGTCACGACGTGTAAGAGCATTTGGACTGAAAGCCAAACTCTCATTAGCAGAAAGAATCACAAGGCTGGACTCCCCTTGGTGACGAGCATGTTGTGTGGATAAAAAACCTTCACATGTTCATCAATTCAGATTACAAAGCACGTGATCAGACATTGGTCTCTAATTTTGATCTCAAGTGTATAACCTAAAGCCGGAGCTGTACTGGCGCTATCTGCGGATTCTATACATAGCATTACTTGTGAGATTGGATGTATATTGTCTGAAACACAGGCAAGTAAAGTTACAGAAATGCTGTTATTTGATGAGAGGTGCAACAGAATATCTAATATAATATTTAATAGGTGGGTCGGGTTTTACTAGATATTCCCACCCCTGTCTGCCTGTCCTTCCTCCCCCCTCCCCCTCCCCCCGTCCTTCCTCCCCTTCTCTGTTATTTATGGTAATTACAGTATATCGCACATTTACTAAATCTCTTCATTAAGATGGCGTTGGAGTTGGTGCCTGCGCATAGTGCTCATCTCCGGCGCCACCTTAATGAGGACGATGTGACATCATCTTATTGTTTTGTGGCCTCTGCAAGGGCGGTGCATGCACCCTCTGCTCCTGTTGTTGTGACTACAGAAGTGCGTGCGTTCACAACATATCATTTGAACTCGATTATAAGCCGAAGCCACTAATTTTACCACAAACAACTGGGAAAACTTATTGACTCGAGTATAAGCCAAGGGTGGGAAATGCAGCAGCTACTGGTAAATTTCAGAAATAAAAATAGATACCAATAAAATGTAATGTGCCCCATTTTTGTCCCCCCTTGTAGTAATGTGCCCTATCCTTGTCTCCCTCTGAAGTAATGTGCCCTATTCTTCTCTCCTGTAATAATGTGCCCATCAATTTGGCCATCCTTGTCCCCCACCCTGTAGTAATGTGCCCTATCCATGTCCCTTGTAGTAATGTGCCGTATCCTGTAGTAATGTGCCCCATCCTGTAGTAATGCGCCCCATGCATGTCCCCTGTAGTAATGCGCCCCATGTATGTCCCCTGTAGCATTGTGCCCCATCTCGTAGTAATGTGCCCTATCCTGTAATAATGTGACCCATACATGTCCCCTGTAGTAATGTGCCCCATCCTGTAGTAATGTGCCCCATACATGTCCCCTGTAGTAATGTGCCCCATCCTGTAGTAATGTGCCCCATCCTGTAATAATGTGCCCCATACATGTCCCCTGTAGTAATGTGCCCCATCCTGTAGTAATGTGCCCCATACATGTCTCCTGTAGTAATGTGCCCATCCTTTAGTAATGTGCCCATCCTTTAGTAATGTGCCCCATCCTGTAGTAATGTGCCCCATCCTGTAGTAATGTGCCCCATCCTGTAGTAACGTGCTCCATCCTGTAGTAACGTGCCCCATACATGTCCCCTGTAGTAATGTGCCCCATCCTGTAGTAATGTGCCCCATCCTGTAGTAATGTGCCCCATACATGTCTCCTGTAGTAATGTGCCCCATCCTGTAGTAATGTGCCCCATCCTGTAGTAACGTGCTCCATCCTGTAGTAACGTGCCCCATACATGTCCCCTGTAGTAATGTGCCCATCCTTTAGTAATGTTCTCATTCTTGTCCCCTATTATGCTGTTGTTCACATGCACCAAAAAAAAATATTCCGACCTGTCCTCCGTTCCTGCGGTGTCCTCTTACCTGCTTATTATGGACCACCGGCACACTGACCCCTCAGTGATCGCCGCTGGTGCATGGGTCTACCGCTTCCATCATCGCGTTACTTCAGTTGAATGTGTAAAGCACAAACGAGGCCGCCGCAAAGCATTCAACTGAAGTGAAATGATGACTGCAGCACCGGTGGCGATCACTGAGGGGTCAGTGTGCCTGCGGTCCACAATAAGCAGGGAAGAGGACACCGCAGGAACGGAGGACAGGTCAGAATATTTTTTTTTTTGTGTGAACCTCAGGTATGTTGATTGCCCTATAATATATATAGATATAATATATTTTTAGACAGCTGTATATACACACCCATGTGTCTATAGTACTATATGGGGGCACATACTATGTGTGGCTGCATAATATTTTATGGGGGCACATACTATGTGTGGCTACATAATACTATATAGGGGCACATAATACTATGTGTGGCCGCATAATACTATATGGGGGCACATAATACTATGTGTGGCTGCATAATACTATATGGGGGCACATACTATGTGTGGCTGCATAATACTATATGGGGCACATAATACTATGTGGCCGCATAATACTATATGGGGGCACATACTATGTGTGGCTGCATACTACTATATGGGGACAACAAAACCTATCCACAAAAAATAACCAGAAAATACTATTATAAAAAAAAATATATTTTATTAATGATGAGATTAAAAATATATATCAGGTATAGAAATAGTGAGAAAGAAACTAAGAAGTGGTGCAGCACCGCAGAAAAATAAGTCTGAGGTTTAGCAGCAAAAAAGTATTCTATAAAAAAAGCCACTGTAAAGATGCAAGGCAGTGTAATTGCCCCGGGTCAGTGGCTGATGTTCAGTGTAAACTATGGGCTCTGTGCATGTACTCTACAAGCCGAGCGGGGTGATGGGAAAGTGACAGCGCATGTGACAGATACTAATGTCTGCCAACAGCCAAGAAGCAGGTGACACTGAGAAAGATACACAGCACACAAGTGTTACATGACCGGAGGCCGTGCGTCTTCCCTGCCCGTGCTCCTTACATCTTTACACTGCTGCTAAACCTCTTAGACTTGCTGCACCATTTCATTGTTATTTTCTCATTATTTCTATACCTGCCTTGTACATTTTTAATATGATCATTAATAAAAATATATTTTTTTTATAATAGTATTTTTTGTGAATAGGTTTTGTTACCTCCCATATAGTAGTATGTGCCCCCCCTATATAGTACTATGCACCCCCCTATATAGTACTATGCACCAGCCCATATGATAGTATGCAGCTCAATATAGTAGTATGTAAGGTTCCCATATAGTAGTAGGTGCCCCCCTATATAGTACTATGCACCAGCCCATATAATAGTATGCAAATCAATATAGTAGTATGTAAGGTTCCCATGTAGTAGTATTTGCCCCCTATATAGTAGTATGCACCAGCCCATATAATAGTATGCAGCTCAATATAGTAATATGCACCCTTCCCATGTAGTAGTATTTGCCCCCTATATAGTAGTGTGCACCAGCCCATATAATAGTATGCTGCTCAATATAGTAATATGCACCCTTCCCATATAGTAGTATTTGCCCCCTATATAGTAGTGTGCACCAGCCCATATAATAGTATGCAGCTCAATATAATATGCACCCTTCCCATATAGTAGTATGTGCCCCCTATATAGTAGTGTGCACCAGCCCATATAATAGTATGCAGCTCAATATAGTAATATGCACCCTTCCCATATAGTAGTATGTGCCCCCTATATAGTAGTGTGCACCAGCCCATATAATAGTATGCAGCTCAATATAGTAATATGCACCCTTCCCATATAATAGTATGTGCCCCCCTATATAGTAGTGTGCACCAGCCCATATAATAGTATGCAGCTCAATATAGTAATATGCACCCTTCCAATATAGTAATATGCACCCTTCCCATATAGTAGTATGTGCCCCTATATAGTAGTGTGCACCAGCCCATATAATAGGATGCAGCTCAATATAGTAATATGCCCCCTTCCCCTATAGTAGTATGTGCCCCCTATATAGTAGTGTGCACCAGCCCATATAATAGTATGCAGCTCAATATAGTAATATGCACCCTTCCCATATAGTACTATGTGCCCCCCTATATAGTAGTGTGCACCAGCCCATATAATAGTATGCAGCTCAATATAGTAATATGCACCCTTCCCATATAGTAGAATGTGCCCCCTATATAGTAGTGTGCACCAGCCCATATAATAGTATGCAGCTCAATGTAGTAATATGCACCCTTCGCATATAGTAGTATGTGCCCCCTATATAGTAGTGTGCACCAGCCCATATAATAGTATGCAGCTCAATATAGTAATATGCACCCTTCGCATATAGTAGTATGTGCCCCCTATATAGTAGTGTGCACCAGCCCATATAATAGTATGCAGCTGAATATAGCAGTAGGCGCCCCCATACAGTAGTATGCCGCTGATCATGTCCTCCCTGCGCTCTCTGATCAGCTGTTCCTGTGGACGTGATCCAATTATGTTGTGACCACACGTGCTCCTGCAATCACAACAGGAGCAGAGGATGTGAGGGCGCATGCACCGCCGTTGCAGAGGCCACAAAACAATAAGATGATGTCACACTGTCTTCACAAAGATGGCGCTGGACATGAGCACTATCCGCAGGGCGCCAACTCAGACACCATCTTAGTGAAGAGATTGAGTAAATGTGTGAAATACTGAATTAGCATAAAGAACAAATTGGGGAGGAAGGACGGACGGGAAGGGGAGGAAGGACGGACGGGAAGGGGGAGGAAGGACGGACGGGAAGGGGGAGGAAGGACGGACGGGAAGGGGGAGGAAGGACGGACGGGAAGGGGGAGGAAGGACGGACGGGAAGGGGGAGGAAGGACGGACGGGAAGGGGGAGGAAGGACGGACGGGAAGGGGGAGGAAGGACGGACGGGAAGGGGGAGGAAGGACGGACGGGAAGGGGGAGGAAGGACGGACGGGAAGGGGGAGGAAGGACGGACGGGAAGGGGGAGGAAGGACGGACGGGAAGGGGGAGGAAGGACGGACGGGAAGGGGGAGGAAGGACGGACGGGAAGGGGGAGGAAGGACGGACGGGAAGGGGGAGGAAGGACGGACGGGAAGGGGGAGGAAGGACGGACGGGAAGGGGGAGGAAGGACGGACGGGAAGGGGGAGGAAGGACGGACGGGAAGGGGGAGGAAGGACGGACGGGAAGGGGGAGGAAGGACGGACGGGAAGGGGGAGGAAGGACGGACGGGAAGGGGGAGGAAGGACGGACGGGAAGGGGGAGGGAGGACGGACGGGAAGGGGGAGGGAGGACGGACTGGGGAGAGGGAGGAAGGAAGGACTGGGGGAGAGGAAGGAAGGACTGGGGGAGAGGAAGGAAGGACTGGGGGAGAGGAAGGAAGGACGGGGGGAGAGGAAGGAAGGACGGGGGGAGAGGAAGGAAGGACGGGGGGAGAGGAAGGAAGGACGGGGGAAGGACAGGGGGAGGAAGGACGGGCGGACAGGGGAGGAAGGAAGGACAGATGGGGGGAGGAGGGGCGGACAGATGGGGGGGAGGAAGGACAGACAGACAGGCAGGCAGACGGGTGGGAATGACTAGCAAGACCTGACCCACCTATTAGATATTCTGTTGCACTTCGTATCAACTAACAGCATTTCACAAACTTTACTTGCCTGTATTCAGAACCCATACATACGATCTCACACCTACAGGTATGTATAGACTCAGCCTGATAGTGCCAGTATAGCACTGTATGTATAGACTCAGCCTGATAGTGCCAGTATAGCACTGTATGTATAGACTCAGCCTGATAGTGCCAGTATAGCACTGTATGTATAGACTCAGCCTGATAGTGCCAGTATAGCACTGTATGTATAGAATCACCCTGATAGTGCCAGTATAGCACTGTATGTATAGAATCAGCCTGATAGTGCCAGTATAGCACTGTATGTATAGACTCAGCCTGATAGTGCCAGTATAGCACTGTATGTATAGACTCAGCCTGATAGTGCCAGTATAGCACTGTATGTATAGAATCAGCCTGATAGTGCCAGTATAGCACTGTATGTATAGACTCAGCCTGATAGTGCCAGTATAGCACTGTATGTATAAAATCAGCCTGATAGTGCCAGTATAGCACTGTATGTATAGACTCAGTCTGATAGTGCCAGTATAGCACTGTATATATAAAATCAGCCTGATAGTGCCAGTATAGCACTGTATGTATAGAATCAGCCTGATTGTGCCAGTATAGCACTGTATGTATAGAATCAGCCTGATTGTGCCAGTATAGCACTGTATGTATAGAATCAGCCTGATAGTGCCAGTATAGCACTGTATGTATAGAATCAGCCTGATAGTGCCAGTATAGCACTGTATGTATAGAATCAGCCTGATAGCGCCAGTATAGCACTGTATGTATAGAATCAGCCTGATAGTGCCAGTATAGCACTGTATGTATAGAATCAGCCTGATACTGCCAGTATAGCACTGTATGTATAGAATCAGCATGATAGTGCCAGTATAGCACTGTATGTATAGAATCAGCCTGATAGTGCCAGTATAGCACTGTATGTGTAGACTCAGCCTGATAGCGCCAGTATAGCACTGTATGTATAGAATCAGCCTGATAGGGCCAGTATAGCACTGTATGTATAGAATCAGCCTGATACTGCCAGTATAGCACTGTATGTATAGGATCAGCCTGATAGTGCCAGTATAGCACTTTATGTATAAAATCAGCCTGATAGTGCCAGTATAGCACTGTATGTATAGAATCAGCCTGATAGCGTCAGTATAGCACTGTATGTATAGACTCAGCCTGATACTGCCAGTATAGCACTGTATGTATAGACTCAGCCTGATAGCGCCAGTATAGCACTGTATGTATAGACTCAGCCTGATAGCGCCAGTATAGCACTGTATGTATAGACTCAGCCTGATAGTGCCAGTATAGCACTGTATGTATAGGATCAGCCTGATAGTGCCAGTATAGCACTGTATGTATAGGATCAGGCTGATAGTGCCAGTATAGTACTGTATGTATAGAATCAGCCTGATAGTGCCAGTATAGTGCTGTATGTATAGAATCAGCCTGATAGCGCCAGTATAGCACTGTATGTATAGAATCAGCCTGATAGCGCCAGTATAGCACTGTATGTATAGACTCAGCCTGCTACTGCCAGTATAGCCCTGTATGTATAGACTCAGCCTGATAGCGTCAGTATAGCACTGTATGTATAGACTCAGCCTGATAGCGCCAGTATAGCACTGTATGTATAGAATCAGCCTGATAGCGTCAGTATAGCACTGTATGTATAGACTCAGCCTGATAGCGCCAGTATAGCACTGTATGTATAGACTCAGCCTGATAGCGCCAGTATAGCACTGTATGTATAGACTCAGCCTGATAGCGCCAGTATAGCACTGTATGTATAGACTCAGCCTGATAGTGCCAGTATAGCACTGTATGTATAAAATCAGCCTGATAGCGCCAGTATAGCACTGTATGTATAGACTCAGCCTGATAGCGCCAGTATAGCACTGTATGTATAGAATCAGCCTGATAGCGTCAGTATAGCACTGTATGTATAGACTCAGCCTGATAGTGCCAGTATAGCACTGTATGTATAGACTCAGCCTGATAGCGCCAGTATAGCACTGTATGTATAGACTCAGTCTGATAGTGCCAGTATAGCACTGTATGTATAGACTCAGCCTGATAGCGCCAGTATGGCACTGTATGTATAGACTCAGCCTGATAGCGCCAGTATGGCACTGTATGTATAGACTCAGCCTGATAGCGCCAGTATAGCACTGTATGTATAGAATCAGCCTGACAGTGCCAGTATAGCACTGTATGTATAGAATCAGCCTGATAGTGCCAGTATAGCACTGTATGTATAGACTCAGCCTGATAGTGCCAGTATAGCACTGTATGTATAGAATCAGCCTGATAGTGCCAGTATAGCACTGTATGTATAGAATCAGCCTGATAGTGCCAGTATAGCACTGTATGTATAGACTCAGCCTGATAGTGCCAGTATAGCACTGTATGTATAGAATCAGCCTGATAGTGCCTGTATAGCACTGTATGTATAGACTCAGCCTGATAGCGCCAGTATAGCACTGTATGTATAGACTCAGCCTGATAGTGCCAGTATAGCACTGTAAGTATAAAATCAGCCTGATAGCGCCAGTATAGCCCTGTATGTATAGAATCAGCCTGATAGCGCCTGTATAGCACTGTATGTATAGATTCAGCCTGATAGCGCCAGTATAGCACTGTATGTATAGGCTCAGCCTGATAGCGCCAGTATAGCACTGTATGTATAGACTCAGCCTGATAGCGCCAGTATAGCACTGTATGTATAGACTCAGCCTGATAGCGCCAGTATAGCACTGTATGTATAGACTCAGCCTGATAGTGCCAGTATAGCCCTGTATGTATAGAATCAGCCTGATAGTGCCAGTATAGCACTGTATGTATAGAATCAGCCTGATAGCGCCAGCATAGCACTGTATGTATAGAATCAGCCTGATAGCGCCAGCATAGCACTGTATGTATAGAATCAGCCTGATAGCGCCAGTATAGCACTGTATGTATAGAATCAGCCTGATAGCGCCAGTATAGCACTGTATGTATAGACTCAGCCTGATAGCGCCAGTATGGCACTGTATGTATAGACTTAGCCTGATAGCGCCAGTATGGCACTGTATGTATAGAATCAGCCTGATAGTGCCAGTATAGCACTGTATGTATAGAATCAGCCTGATAGCGTCAGTATAGCACTGTATGTATAGACTCAGCCTGATACTGCCAGTATAGCACTGTATGTATAGACTCAGCCTGATAGCGCCAGTATAGCACTGTATGTATAGACTCAGCCTGATAGCGCCAGTATAGCACTGTATGTATAGACTCAGCCTGATAGTGCCAGTATAGCACTGTATGTATAGGATCAGCCTGATAGTGCCAGTATAGCACTGTATGTATAGGATCAGGCTGATAGCGCCAGTATAGTACTGTATGTATAGAATCAGCCTGATAGTGCCAGTATAGTGCTGTATGTATAGAATCAGCCTGATAGCGCCAGTATAGCACTGTATGTATAGAATCAGCCTGATAGCGCCAGTATAGCACTGTATGTATAGACTCAGCCTGATACTGCCAGTATAGCCCTGTATGTATAGACTCAGCCTGATAGCGTCAGTATAGCACTGTATGTATAGACTCAGCCTGATAGCGCCAGTATAGCACTGTATGTATAGAATCAGCCTGATAGCGTCAGTATAGCACTGTATGTATAGACTCAGCCTGATAGCGCCAGTATAGCACTGTATGTATAGACTCAGCCTGATAGCGCCAGTATAGCACTGTATGTATAGACTCAGCCTGATAGCGCCAGTATAGCACTGTATGTATAGACTCAGCCTGATAGTGCCAGTATAGCACTGTATGTATAAAATCAGCCTGATAGCGCCAGTATAGCACTGTATGTATAGACTCAGCCTGATAGCGCCAGTATAGCACTGTATGTATAGAATCAGCCTGATAGCGTCAGTATAGCACTGTATGTATAGACTCAGCCTGATAGTGCCAGTATAGCACTGTATGTATAGACTCAGCCTGATAGCGCCAGTATAGCACTGTATGTATAGACTCAGTCTGATAGTGCCAGTATAGCACTGTATGTATAGACTCAGCCTGATAGCGCCAGTATAGCACTGTATGTATAGACTCAGCCTGATAGCGCCAGTATGGCACTGTATGTATAGACTCAGCCTGATAGCGCCAGTATGGCACTGTATGTATAGACTCAGCCTGATAGCGCCAGTATAGCACTGTATGTATAGACTCAGCCTGATAGTGCCAGTATAGCACTGTATGTATAGAATCAGCCTGATAGTGCCAGTATAGCACTGTATGTATAGACTCAGCCTGATAGTGCCATTATAGCACTGTATGTATAGAATCAGCCTGATAGCGCCAGTATAGCACTGTATGTATAGACTCAGCCTGATAGTGCCAGTATAGACCTGTATGTATAGAATCAGCCTGATAGTGCCAGTATAGACCTGTATGTATAGAATCAGCCTGATAGTGCCAGTATAGCACTGTATGTATAGACTCAGCCTGATAGTGCCAGTATAGCACTGTATGTATAGAATCAGCCTGATAGTGCCAGTATAGCACTGTATGTATAGAATCAGCCTGATAGTGCCAGTATAGCACTGTATGTATAGAATCAGCCTGATAGCGCCAGTATAGCACTGTATGTATAGAATCAGCCTGATAGCGCCAGTATAGCACTTTATGTATAAAATCAGCCTGATAGTGCCAGTATAGCACTGTATGTATAGAATCAGCCTGATAGTGCCTGTATAGCACTGTATGTATAGACTCAGCCTGATAGCGCCAGTATAGCACTGTATGTATATACTCAGCCTGATAGCGCCAGTATAGCACTGTATGTATAGACTCAGCCTGATAGTGCCAGTATAGCACTGTATGTATAAAATCAGCCTGATAGCGCCAGTATAGCACTGTATGTATAGACTCAGCCTGATAGTGCCAGTATAGCACTGTATGTATAGACTCAGCCTGATAGCGCCAGTATAGCACTGTATGTATAGACTCAGCCTGATAGCGCCAGTATAGCACTGTATGTATAGACTCAGCCTGATAGCGCCAGTATAGCACTGTATGTATAGACTCAGCCTGATAGCGCCAGTATAGCACTGTATGTATAGACTCAGCCTGATAGCGCCAGTATAGCACTGTATGTATAGACTCAGCCTGATAGCGCCAGTATAGCACTGTATGTATAGACTCAGCCTGATAGCGCCAGTATAGCACTGTATGTATAGAATCAGCCTGATAGCGCCAGTATAGCACTGTATGTATAGAATGAGCCTGATAGTGCCAGTATAGCACTGTATGTATAGAATCAGCCTGATACTGCCAGTATAGCACTGTATGTATAGACTCAGCCTGATACTGCCAGTATAGCACTGTATGTATAGACTCAGCCTGATAGTGCCAGTATAGCCCTGTATGTATAGAATCAGCCTGATAGTGCCAGTATAGCACTGTATGTATAGAATCAGCCTGATAGCGCCAGCATAGCACTGTATGTATAGAATCAGCCTGATAGCGCCAGCATAGCACTGTATGTATAGAATCAGCCTGATAGCGCCAGTATAGCACTGTATGTATAGAATCAGCCTGATAGCGCCAGTATAGCACTGTATGTATAGACTCAGCCTGATAGCGCCAGTATAGCACTGTATGTATAGAATCAGCCTGATAGCGCCAGTATAGCACTGTATGTATAGACTCAGCCTGATAGCGCCAGTATAGCACTGTATGTATAGACTCAGCCTGATAGCGCCAGTATAGCACTGTATGTATAGACTCAGCCTGATAGCGCCAGTATGGCACTGTATGTATAGACTCAGCCTGATAGCGCCAGTATGGCACTGTATGTATAGAATCGGCCTGATAGTGCCAGTATAGCACTGTATGTATAGAATCAGCCTGATAGTGCCAGTATAGCACTGTATGTATAGAATCAGCCTGATTGTGCCAGTATAGCACTGTATGTATAGAATCAGCCTGATACTGCCAGTATAGCACTGTATGTATAGAATCAGCCTGATACTGCCAGTATAGCACTGTATGTATAGAATCAGCCTGATACTGCCAGTATAGCACTGTATGTATAGAATCAGCATGATAGTGCCAGTATAGCACTGTATGTATAGAATCAGCCTGATAGTGCCAGTATAGCACTGTATGTACAGAATCAGCCTGATAGTGCCAGTATAGCACTGTATGTATAGAATCAGCCTGATAGCGCCAGTATAGCACTGTATGTATAGAATCAGCCTGACAGTGCCAGTATAGCACTGTATGTATAGAATCAGCCTGATACTGCCAGTATAGCACTGTATGTATAGAATCAGCCTGATACTGCCAGTATAGCACTGTATGTATAGAATCAGCCTGATACTGCCAGTATAGCACTGTATGTATAGAATCAGCATGATAGTGCCAGTATAGCACTGTATGTATAGAATCAGCCTGATAGTGCCAGTATAGCACTGTATGTACAGAATCAGCCTGATAGTGCCAGTATAGCACTGTATGTATAGAATCAGCCTGATAGCGCCAGTATAGCACTGTATGTATAGAATCAGCCTGACAGTGCCAGTATAGCACTGTATGTATAGAATCAGCCTGATAGTGCCAGTATAGCACTGTATGTATAGAATCAGCCTGATAGCGCCAGTATAGCACTGTATGTATAGAATCAGCCTGACCGCGCCAGTATAGCACTGTATGTATAGAATCAGCCTGATAGCGCCAGTATAGCACTGTATGTATAGAATGAGCCTGATAGTGCCAGTATAGCACTGTATGTATAGAATCAGCCTGATACTGCCAGTATAGCACTGTATGTATAGAATCAGCCTGATACTGCCAGTATAGCACTGTATGTATAGAATCAGCATGATAGTGCTAGTATAGCACTGTATGTATAGAATCAGCCTGATAGTGCCAGTATAGCACTGTATGTATAGAATCAGCCTGATAGCGCCAGTATAGCACTGTATGCATAGAATCAGCCTGACAGTGCCAGTATAGCACTGTATGTATAGAATCAGCCTGATAGCGCCAGTATAGCACTGTATGTATAGAATCAGCCTGATAGGGCCAGTATAGCACTGTATGTATAGAATCAGCCTGATAGTGCCAGTATAGCACTGTATGTATAGAATCAGCCTGATACTGCCAGTATAGCACTGTATGTATAGGATCAGCCTGATAGTGCCAGTATAGCACTTTATGTATAGAATCAGCCTGATAGTGCCAGTATAGCACTGTATGTATAGGATCAGCCTGATAGTGCCAGTATAGCACTGTATGTATAGACTCAGCCTGATAGCGCCAGTATAGCACTGTATGTATATACTCAGCCTGATAGCGCCAGTATAGCACTGTATGTATAGACTCAGCCTGATAGTGCCAGTATAGCACTGTATGTATAAAATCAGCCTGATAGCGCCAGTATAGCACTGTATGTATAGACTCAGCCTGATAGCGCCAGTATAGCACTGTATGTATAGACTCAGCCTGATAGTGCCAGTATAGCACTGTATGTATAGAATCAGCCTGATAGTGCCAGTATAGCACTGTATGTATAGAATCAGCCTGATAGTGCCTGTATAGCACTGTATGTATAGACTCAGCCTGATAGCGCCAGTATAGCACTGTATGTATAGAATCAGCCTGATAGCGCCAGTATAGCACTTTATGTATAAAATCAGCCTGATAGTGCCAGTATAGCACTGTATGTATAGAATCAGCCTGATAGTGCCTGTATAGCACTGTATGTATAGACTCAGCCTGATAGTGCCAGTATAGCACTGTATGTATAAAATCAGCCTGATAGCGCCAGTATAGCACTGTATGTATAGACTCAGCCTGATAGTGCCAGTATAGCACTGTATGTATAGACTCAGCCTGATAGCGCCAGTATAGCACTGTATGTATAGACTCAGCCTGATAGCGCCAGTATAGCACTGTATGTATAGACTCAGCCTGATAGCGCCAGTATAGCACTGTATGTATAGACTCAGCCTGATAGCGCCAGTATAGCACTGTATGTATAGACTCAGCCTGATAGCGCCAGTATAGCACTGTATGTATAGACTCAGCCTGATAGCGCCAGTATAGCACTGTATGTATAGACTCAGCCTGATAGCGCCAGTATAGCACTGTATGTATAGAATCAGCCTGATAGTGCCAGTATAGCACTGTATGTATAGAATCAGCCTGATAGTGCCAGTATAGCACTGTATGTATAGAATCAGCCTGATAGCGCCAGTATAGCACTGTATGTATAGAATCAGCCTGATAGTGCCAGTATAGCACTGTATGTATAGACTCAGCCTGATAGCGCCAGTATAGCACTGTATGTATAGAATCAGCCTGACAGTGCCAGTATAGCACTGTATGTATAGAATCAGCCTGATAGTGCCAGTATAGCACTGTATGTATAGAATCAGCCTGATAGCGCCAGTATAGCACTGTATGTATAGAATCAGCCTGATAGTGCCAGTATAGCACTGTATGTATAGACTCAGCCTGATAGCGCCAGTATAGCACTGTATGTATAGACTCAGCCTGATAGCGCCAGTATAGCACTGTATGTATAGACTCAGCCTGATAGCGCCAGTATAGCACTGTATGTATAGACTCAGCCTGATAGCGCCAGTATAGCACTGTATGTATAGACTCAGCCTGATAGCGCCAGTATAGCACTGTATGTATAGACTCAGCCTGATAGCGCCAGTATAGCACTGTATGTATAGACTCAGCCTGATAGTGCCAGTATAGCACTGTATGTATAAAATCAGCCTGATAGCGCCAGTATAGCACTGTATGTATAGACTCAGCCTGATACCGCCAGTATAGCACTGTATGTATAGAATCAGCCTGATAGCGTCAGTATAGCACTGTATGTATAGACTCAGCCTGATAGCGCCAGTATAGCACTGTATGTATAGACTCAGCCTGATAGCGCCAGTATAGCACTGTATGTATAGACTCAGCCTGATAGCGCCAGTATAGCACTGTATGTATAGACTCAGCCTGATAGCGCCAGTATGGCACTGTATGTATAGACTCAGCCTGATAGCGCCAGTATGGCACTGTATGTATAGACTCAGCCTGATAGCGCCAGTATAGCACTGTATGTATAGACTCAGCCTGATAGTGCCAGTATAGCACTGTATGTATAGAATCAGCCTGATAGTGCCAGTATAGCACTGTATGTATAGACTCAGCCTGATAGTGCCATTATAGCACTGTATGTATAGAATCAGCCTGATTGCGCCAGTATAGCACTGTATGTATAGACTCAGCCTGATAGTGCCAGTATAGACCTGTATGTATAGAATCAGCCTGATAGTGCCAGTATAGACCTGTATGTATAGAATCAGCCTGACAGTGCCAGTATAGCACTGTATGTATAGAATCAGCCTGATAGTGCCAGTATAGCACTGTATGTATAGAATCAGCCTGATAGCGCCAGTATAGCACTGTATGTATAGAATCAGCCTGATAGTGCCAGTATAGCACTGTATGTATAGACTCAGCCTGATAGCGCCAGTATAGCACTGTATGTATAGACTCAGCCTGATAGCGCCAGTATAGCACTGTATGTATAGACTCAGCCTGATAGCGCCAGTATAGCACTGTATGTATAGACTCAGCCTGATAGCGCCAGTATAGCACTGTATGTATAGACTCAGCCTGATAGCGCCAGTATAGCACTGTATGTATAGACTCAGCCTGATAGCGCCAGTATAGCACTGTATGTATAGACTCAGCCTGATAGTGCCAGTATAGCACTGTATGTATAAAATCAGCCTGATAGCGCCAGTATAGCACTGTATGTATAGACTCAGCCTGATACCGCCAGTATAGCACTGTATGTATAGAATCAGCCTGATAGCGTCAGTATAGCACTGTATGTATAGACTCAGCCTGATAGCGCCAGTATAGCACTGTATGTATAGACTCAGCCTGATAGCGCCAGTATAGCACTGTATGTATAGACTCAGCCTGATAGCGCCAGTATAGCACTGTATGTATAGACTCAGCCTGATAGCGCCAGTATGGCACTGTATGTATAGACTCAGCCTGATAGCGCCAGTATGGCACTGTATGTATAGACTCAGCCTGATAGCGCCAGTATAGCACTGTATGTATAGACTCAGCCTGATAGTGCCAGTATAGCACTGTATGTATAGAATCAGCCTGATAGTGCCAGTATAGCACTGTATGTATAGACTCAGCCTGATAGTGCCATTATAGCACTGTATGTATAGAATCAGCCTGATTGCGCCAGTATAGCACTGTATGTATAGACTCAGCCTGATAGTGCCAGTATAGACCTGTATGTATAGAATCAGCCTGATAGTGCCAGTATAGACCTGTATGTATAGAATCAGCCTGATAGTGCCAGTATAGCACTGTATGTATAGACTCAGCCTGATAGTGCCAGTATAGCACTGTATGTATAGACTCAGCCTGATAGTGCCAGTATAGACCTGTATGTATAGAATCAGCCTGATAGTGCCAGTATAGCACTGTATGTATAGAATCAGCCTGATAGTGCCAGTATAGCACTGTATGTATAGAATCAGCCTGATAGCGCCAGTATAGCACTGTATGTATAGAATCAGCCTGATAGCGCCAGTATAGCACTGTATGTATAGAATCAGCCTGATACTGCCAGTATAGCACTGTATGTATAGAATCAGCCTGATAGTGCCAGTATAGCACTGTATGTATAGACTCAGCCTGATAGTGCCAGTATAGCACTGTATGTATAGAATCAGCATGATAGTGCCAGTATAGCACTGTATGTATAGAATCAGCCTGATAGTGCCAGTATAGCACTGTATGTATAGAATCAGCCTGATAGCGCCAGTATAGCACTGTATGTATATAATCAGCCTGACAGTGCCAGTATAGCACTGTATGTATAGAATCAGCCTGATAGTGCCAGTATAGCACTGTATGTATAGACTCAGCCTGATAGTGCCAGTATAGCACTGTATGTATAGAATCAGCCTGATAGTGCCAGTATAGCACTGTATGTATAGAATCAGCCTGATAGTGCCAGTATAGCACTGTATGTATAGACTCAGCCTGATAGTGCCAGTATAGCACTGTATGTATAGAATCAGCCTGACAGCGCCAGTATAGCACTGTATGTATAGAATCAGCCTGATAGCGCCAGTATAGCACTGTATGTATAGAATGAGCCTGATAGTGCCAGTATAGCACTGTATGTATAGAATCAGCCTGATACTGCCAGTATAGCACTGTATGTATAGAATCAGCCTGATACTGCCAGTATAGCACTGTATGTATAGAATCAGCATGATAGTGCCAGTATAGCACTGTATGTATAGAAACAGCCTGATAGTGCCAGTATAGCACTGTATGTATAGAATCAGCCTGATAGCGCCAGTATAGCACTGTATGTATAGAATCAGCCTGACAGTGCCAGTATAGCACTGTATGTATAGAATCAGCCTGATAGCGCCAGTATAGCACTGTATGTATAGAATCAGCCTGATAGGGCCAGTATAGCACTGTATGTATAGACTCAGCCTGATACTGCCAGTATAGCACTGTATGTATAGACTCAGCCTGATAGTGCCAGTATAGCACTGTATGTATAGGATCAGCCTGATAGTGCCAGTATAGCACTGTATGTATAGACTCAGCCTGATAGTGTCAGTATAGCACTGTATGTATAGACTCAGCCTGATAGTGCCAGTATAGCACTGTATGTATAGAATCAGCCTGATAGCGCCAGTATAGCACTGTATGTATAGACTCAGCCTGATAGTGCCAGTATAGCACTGTATGTATAGAATCAGCCTGATAGTGCCAGTATAGCACTGTATGTATAAAATCAGCCTGATAGTGCCAGTATAGCACTGTATGTATAGACTCAGCCTGATAGTGCCAGTATAGCACTGTATGTATAGAATCAGCCTGATAGTGCCAGTATAGCACTGTATGTACAGTTAGGTCCAGAAATCTTTGGACAGTGACACAATTTTGGCGAGTTGGGCTCTGCATGCCACCACATTGGATTTGAAATGAAACCTCTACAACAGAATTCAAGTGCAGATTGTAACGTTTAATTTGAAGGTTTGAACAAAAATATCTGATAGAAATTGTAGGAATTGTCACATTTCTTTACAAACACTCCACATTTTAGGAGGTCAAAAGTAATTGGACAAATAAACCAAACCCAAACAAAATATTTTTATTTTCAATATTTTGTTGCGAATCCTTTGGAGGCAATCACTGCCTTAAGTCTGGAACCCATGGACATCACCAAACGCTGGGTTTCCTCCTTCTTAATGCTTTGCCAGGCCTTTACAGCCGCAGCCTTCAGGTCTTGCTTGTTTGTGGGTCTTTCCGTCTTAAGTCTGGATTTGAGCAAGTGAAATGCATGCTCAATTGGGTTAAGATCTGGTGATTGACTTGGCCATTGCAGAAGGTTCCACTTTTTTGCACTCATGAACTCCTGGGTAGCTTTGGCTGTATGCTTGTGGTCATTGTCCATCTGTACTATGAAGCGCCGTCCGATCAACTTTGCGGCATTTGGCTGAATCTGGGCTGAAAGTATATCCCGGTACACTTCAGAATTCATCCGGCTACTCTTGTCTGCTGTTATGTTATCAATAAACACAAGTGACCCAGTGCCATTGAAAGCCATGCATGCCCATGCCATCACGTTGCCTCCACCATGTTTTACAGAGTATGTGGTGTGCCTTGGATCATGTGCCGTTCCCTTTCTTCTCCAGTCTTTTTTCTTCCCATCATTCTGGTACAGGTTGATCTTTGTCTCATCTGTCCATAGAATACTTTTCCAGAACTGAGCTGGCTTCATGAGGTGTTTTTCAGCAAATGTAACTCTGGCCTGTCTATTTTTGGAATTGATGAATGGTTTGCATCTAGATGTGAACCCTTTGTATTTACTTTCATGGAGTCTTCTCTTTACTGTTGACTTAGAGACAGATACACCTACTTCACTGAGAGTGTTCTGGACTTCAGTTGATGTTGTGAACGGGTTCTTCTTCACCAAAGAAAGTATGCGGCGATCATCCACCACTGTTGTCATCCGTGGACGCCCAGGCCTTTTTGAGTTCCCAAGCTCACCAGTCAATTCCTTTTCTCTCAGAATGTACCCGACTGTTGATTTTGCTACTCCAAGCATGTCTGCTATCTCTCTGATGGATTTTTTCTTTTTTTTTCAGCCTCAGGATGTTCTGCTTCACCTCAATTGAGAGTCCCTTAGACCGCATGTTGTCTGGTCACAGCAACAGCTTCCTAATGCAAAACCACACACCTGTAATCAACCCCAGACCTTTTAACTACTTCATTGATTACAGGTTAACGAGGGAGACACCTTCAGAGTTAATTGCAGCCCTTAGAGTCCCTTGTCCAATTACTTTTGGTCCCTTGAAAAAGAGGAGGCTATGCATTACAGAGCTATGATTCCTAAACCCTTTCTCCGATTTGGATGTGAAAACTCTCATATTGCAGCTGGGAGTGTGCACTTTCAGCCCATATTATATATAGAATTGTATTTCTGAACATGTTTTTGTAAACAGCTAAAATAACAAAACTTGTGTCACTGTCCAAATATTTCTGGACCTAACTGTATATACTCAGCCTGATAATTCCTGTATAGCACTGTATGTATAGACTCAGCCTGATAGCGCCAGTATAGCACTGTATGTATAGACTCAGCCTGATAGCGCCAGTATAGCCCTGTATGTATAGAATCAGCCTGATAGCGCCAGTATAGCACTGTATGTATAGAATCAGCCTGATAGTGCCAGTATAGCACTGTATGTATAGAATCAGCCTGATAGTGCCAGTATAGCACTGTATGTATAGAATCAGCATGATAGTGCCAGTATAGCACTGTATGTATAGAATCAGCCTGATAGTGCCAGTATAGCACTGTATGTATAGAATCAGACTGATAGCGCCAGTATAGCACTGGCTTTAGGTTATATAGGAGCATCCTGGTAATTGTTTCCCCTTATAGGGCCGGTGCAGGGCAGGGGCTGTGAGGTGTGGGGTGTCCCTGCAATAACCTCTCTCCCCGTCCACAGGATACAGAACATGCGCATGATCGACGGGAAACCGGAGTACAAGAACGGACTGGTGAGTGCAACCAACGAGGAGCCGAGCGCGGGGCAAAGGACAAACCAGCAGTGTACAGACCATCCCCAGCCAGCGGTGACCTCTGTCTACTGTCACCCTGTGCTATACTCCAGAGCTGCACTCACTATTCTGCTGGAGCAGTCACTGTGTACATACATTACATTACTGATCCTGAGTTACCTCCTGTATTATACTCCAGAGCTGCACTCACTATTCTGCTGGAGCAGTCACTGTGTACATACATTACATTACTGATCCTGAGTTACCTCCTGTATTATACTCCAGAGCTGCACTCACTATTCTGCTGGTGCAGTCACTGTGTACATACATTACATTACTGATCCTGAGTTACCTCCTGTATTATACTCCAGAGCTGCACTCACTATTCTGCTGGAGCAGTCACTGTGTACATACATTACATTACTGATCCGGAGTTACCTCCTGTATTATACTCCAGAGCTGCACTCACTATTCTGCTGGAGCAGTCACTGTGTACATACATTACTGATCCTCAGTTACCTCCTGTATTATACTCCACAGCTGCACTCACTATTCTGCTGGTGCAGTCACTGTGTATATACATTACATTACTTATCCTGAGTTACCTCCTGTATTATATATACTCCAGAGCTGCACTCACTATTCTGCTGGTGCAGTCACTGTGTACATACATTACATTACTGATCCTGAGTTACCTCCTGTATTATACTCCAGAGCTGCACTCACTATTCTGCTGGAGCAGTCACTGTGTACATACATTACTGATCCTGAGTTACCTCCTGTATTATACTCCACAGCTGCACTCACTATTCTGCTGGTGCAGTCACTGTGTACATACATTATATTACTGATCCTGAGTTACCTACTGTATTATACTCCAGAGCTGCACTCACTATTCTGCTGGTGCAGTCACTGTGTACATACATTACATTACTGATCCTGAGTTACCTCCTGTATTATCCTCCAGAGCTGCACTCACTATTCTGCTGGTGCAGTCACTGTGTACATACATTACTGATCCTGAGTTACCTCCTGTATTATACTCCAGAGCTGCACTCACTATTCTGCTGGTGCAGTCACTGTGTATATACATTACATTACTGATCCTGAGTTACCTCCTGTATTATCCTCCAGAGCTGCACTCACTATTCTGCTGGTGCAGTCACTGTGTACATACATTACTGATCCTGAGTTACCTCCTGTATTATACTCTAGAGCTGCACTCACTATTCTGCTGGTGCAGTCACTGTGTACATACATTACATTACTGATCCTGAGTTACCTCTTGTATTATACTCTAGAGCTGCACTCACTATTCTGCTGGTGCAGTCACTGTGTACATACATTACATTACTGATCCTGAGTTACCTCCTGTATTATATATGCTCCAGAGCTGCACTCACTATTCTGCTGGTGCAGTCACTGTGTACATACATTACATTACTGATCCTGAGTTACCTCCTGTATTATACTCCAGAGCTGCACTCACTATTCTGCTGGTGCAGTCACTGCGTACATACATTACATTACTGATCCCGAGTTACCTCCTGTATTATACTCCAGAGCTGCACTCACTATTCTGCTGGTGCAGTCACTGTGTACATACATTACTGATCCTGAGTTACCTCCTGTATTATACTTCACAGCTGCACTCACTATTCTGCTGCTGCAGTCACTGTGTACATACATTACATTACTAATCCTGAGTTACCTCCTGTATTATACTCCAGAGCTGCACTCACTATTCTGCTGGTGCAGTCACTGTGTATATACATTACATTACTGATCCTGAGTTACCTCCTGTATTATACTCCAGATCTGCACTCACTATTCTGCTGGTGCAGTCACTGTGTACATACATTACATTACTGATCCCGAGTTACCTCCTGTATTATACTCCAGAGCTGCACTCACTATTCTGCTGGTGCAGTTACTGTGTACATACATTACTGATCCTGTATTATACTCCAGAGCTGCACTCACTATTCTGCTGGTGCAGTCACTGTGTACATACATTACATTACTGATCCTGAGTTACCTCCTGTATTATACTCCAGAGCTGCACTCACTATTCTGCTGATGCAGTCACTGTGTACATACATTACTGATCCTGTATTATACTCCAGAGCTGCACTCACTATTCTGCTGGTGCACTCACTGTGTACATACATTACTGATCCTGCATTATACTCCAGAGCTGCACTCACTATTCTGCTGGTGCAGTCACTGTGTATATACATTACATTACTGATCCTGAGTTACCTCCTGTATTATACTCCAGAGCTGCACTCACTATTCTGCTGGTGCAGTCACTGTGTACATACATTACATTACTGATCCTGAGTTACCTTCTGTATTATACTCCAGAGCTGCACTCACTATTCTGCTGGTGCAGTCACTGTGTACGTACATTACTGATCCTGAGTTACCTCCTGTATTATCCTCCAGAGCTGCACTCACTATTCTGCTGGTGCAGTCACTGTGTACATACATTACATTACTGATCCTGAGTTACCTCCTGTATTATACTGCAGAGCTGCACTCACTATTCTGCTGGTGCAGTCACTGTGTACATACATTACATACTGATCCTGAGTTACCTCCTGTATTATACTCCAGAGCTGCACTCACTATTCTGCTGGTGCAGTCACTATGTACATACATTACATTACTGATCCTGAGTTACCTCCTGTATTATACTCCAGAGCTGCACTCACTATTCTGCTGGTGCAGTCACTATGTACATACATTACATTACTGATCCTGAGTTACCTCCTGTATTATACTCCAGAGCTGCACACACTATTCTGCTGGTGCAGTCACTGTGTACATACATTACATTACTGATCCTGAGTTACCTCCTGTATTATATATACTCCAGAGCTGCACTCACTATTCTGCTGGTGCAGTCACTGTGTATATACATTACATTACTGATCCTGAGTTACCTCCTGTATTATACTCCAGAGCTGCACTCACTATTCTGCTGGTGCAGTCACTGTGTACATACATTACATTACTGATCCTGAGTTACCTTCTGTATTATACTCCAGAGCTGCACTCACTATTCTGCTGGTGCAGTCACTGCGTACATACATTACATTACTGATCCCGAGTTACCTCCTGTATTATACTCCAGAGCTGCACTCACTATTCTGCTGGTGCAGTCACTGTGTATATACATTACATTACTGATCCTGAGTTACCTCCTGTATTATACTCCAGAGCTGCACTCACTATTCTGCTGGTGCAGTCACTGTGTATATACATTACATTACTGATCCTGAGTTACCTCCTGTATTATACTTCACAGCTGCACTCACTATTCTGCTGCTGCAGTCACTGTGTACATACATTACATTACTGATCCTGAGTTACCTCCTGTATTATACTCCAGAGCTGCACTCACTATTCTGCTGATGCAGTCACTGTGTACATACATTACTGATCCTGTATTAAACTCCAGAGCTGCACTCACTATTCTGCTGGTGCAGTCACTGTGTATATACATTACATTACTGATCCTGAGTTACCTCCTGTGTTATACTCCAGAGCTGCACTCACTATTCTGCTGGTGCAGTCTCTGTGTACATACATTACATTACTGATCCTGAGTTACCTCCTGTATTATACTTCAGAGCTGCACTCACTATTCTGCTGGTGCAGTCTCTGTGTACATACATTACATTACTGATCCTGAGTTACCTTCTATATTATACTCCAGAGCTGCACTCACTATTCTGCTGGTGCAGTCATTGTGTACATACATTACATTACTGATCCTGAGTTACCTCCTGTGTTATACTCCAGAGCTGCACTCACTATTCTGCTGGTGCAGTCACTGTGAACATACATTACTGATCCTGTATTATACTCCAGAGCTGCACTCACTATTCTGCTGGTGCAGTCACTGTGTACATACATTACATTACTGATCCTGAGTTACCTTCTGTATTATACTCCAGAGCTGCACTCACTATTCTGCTGGTGCACTCACTGTGTACATACATTACTGATCCTGCATTATACTCCAGAGCTGCACTCACTATTCTGCTGGTGCAGTCACTGTGTATATACATTACATTACTGATCCTGAGTTACCTCCTGTATTATACTCCAGAGCTGCACTCACTATTCTGCTGGTGCAGTAACTGTGTACATACATTACTGATCCTGAGTTACCTCCTGTATTATACTCCAGAGCTGCACTCACTATTCTGCTGGTGCACTCGCTGTGTACGTACATTACATTACTGATCTTGAGTTACCTTCTGTATTCTACTCCACAGCTGCACTCACTATTCTGCTGGTGCAGTCTCTGTGTACATACATTACATTACTGATCCTGAGTTACCTTCTGTATTATACTGCAGAGCTGCACTCACTATTCTGCTGGTGCAGTCATTGTGTATGTACATTACATTACTGATCCTGAGTTACCTCCTGTATTATACTCCAGAGCTGCACACACTATTCTGCTGCTGCAGTCACTGTGTACATACATTACATTACTGATCCTGAGTTACCTCCTGTATTATACTCCAGAGCTGCACTCACTATTCTGCTGATGCAGTCACTGTGTACATACATTACTGATCCTGTATTAAACTCCAGAGCTGCACTCACTATTCTGCTGGTGCAGTCACTGTGTATATACATTACATTACTGATCCTGAGTTACCTCCTGTGTTATACTCCAGAGCTGCACTCACTATTCTGCTGGTGCAGTCTCTGTGTACATACATTACATTACTGATCCTGAGTTACCTCCTGTATTATACTTCAGAGCTGCACTCACTATTCTGCTGGTGCAGTCTCTGTGTACATACATTACATTACTGATCCTGAGTTACCTTCTATATTATACTCCAGAGCTGCACTCACTATTCTGCTGGTGCAGTCATTGTGTACATACATTACATTACTGATCCTGAGTTACCTCCTGTGTTATACTCCAGAGCTGCACTCACTATTCTGCTGCTGCAGTCACTGCGTACATACATTACATTACTGATCCTGAGTTACCTCCTGTATTATACTCCAGAGCTGCACTCACTATTTTGCTGGTGCAGTCTCTGTGTACATATATTACATTACTGATCCTGAGTTACCTCCTGTATTATACTCCAGAGCTGCACTCACTATTCTGCTGGTGCAGTCACTGTGTACATACATTACATTACTGATCCTGAGTTACCTCCTGTATTATACTTCAGAGCTGCACTCACTATTCTGCTGGTGCAGTCACTGTGTACATACATTACATTACTGATCCTGAGTTACCTCCTGTATTATACTTCAGAGCTGCACTCACTATTCTGCTGGTGCAGTCTCTGTGTACATACATTACATTACTGATCCTGAGTTACCTCCTGTATTATACTCCAGAGCTGCACTCACTATTCTGCTGGTGCAGTCTCTGTGTACATACATTACATTACTGATCCTGAGTTACCTTCTGTATTATACTCCAGAGCTGCACTCACTATTCTGCTGGTGCAGTCATTGTGTATGTACATTACATTACTGATCCTGAGTTACCTCCTGTATTATACTCTAGAGCTGCACACACTATTCTGCTGGTGCAGTCACTGTGCACATACATTACATTACTGATCCTGAGTTACCTCCTGTATTATACTCCAGAGCTGCACTCACTATTCTGCTGGTGCAGTAACTGTGTACATACATTACTGATCCTGAGTTACCTCCTGTATTATACTCCAGAGCTGCACTCACTATTCTGCTGGTGCACTCGCTGTGTACGTACATTACATTACTGATCCTGAGTTACCTTCTGTATTATACTCCACAGCTGCACTCACTATTCTGCTGGTGCACTCGCTGTGTACGTACATTACATTACTGATCCTGAGTTACCTTCTGTATTATACTGCAGAGCTGCACTCACTATTCTGCTGGTGCAGTCATTGTGTATGTACATTACATTACTGATCCTGAGTTACCTCCTGTATTATACTCCAGAGCTGCACACACTATTCTGCTGGTGCAGTCACTGTGTACATACATTACATTACTGATCCTGAGTTACCTTCTGTATTATACTCCAGAGCTGCACTCACTATTCTGCTGGTGCACTCACTGTGTACATACATTACTGATCCTGCATTATACTCCAGAGCTGCACTCACTATTCTGCTGGTGCAGTCACTGTGTATATACATTACATTACTGATCCTGAGTTACCTCCTGTATTATACTCTAGAGCTGCACACACTATTCTGCTGGTGCAGTCACTGTGCACATACATTACATTACTGATCCTGAGTTACCTCCTGTATTATACTCCAGAGCTGCACTCACTATTCTGCTGGTGCAGTAACTGTGTACATACATTACTGATCCTGAGTTACCTCCTGTATTATACTCCAGAGCTGCACTCACTATTCTGCTGGTGCACTCGCTGTGTACGTACATTACATTACTGATCCTGAGTTACCTTCTGTATTATACTCCACAGCTGCACTCACTATTCTGCTGGTGCAGTCTCTGTGTACATACATTACATTACTGATCCTGAGTTACCTCCTGTATTATACTCCAGAGCTGCACACACTATTCTGCTGGTGCAGTCACTGTGTACATACATTACATTACTGATCCTGAGTTACCTCCTTTATTATCCTCCAGAGCTGCACTCACTATTCTGCTGGTGCAGTCACTGCCTACATACATTACATTACTGATCCCGAGTTACCTCCTGTATTATACTCCAGAGCTGCACTCACTATTCTGCTGGTGCAGTCACTGTGAACATACATTACTGATCCTGTATTATACTCCAGAGCTGCACTCACTATTCTGCTGGTGCAGTCACTGTGTACATACATTACATTACTGATCCTGAGTTACCTTCTGTATTATACTCCAGAGCTGCACTCACTATTCTGCTGGTGCAGTCACTGTGTACATACATTACTGATCCTGTATTATACTCCAGAGCTGCACTCACTATTCTGCTGGTGCAGTCACTGTGTACATACATTACATTACTGATCCTGAGTTACCTCCTGTATTATACTCCAGAGCTGCACTCACTATTCTGCTGGTGCAGTCACTGTGTATATACATTACATTACTGATCCTGAGTTACCTCCTGTATTATACTCCAGAGCTGCACTCACTATTCTGCTGGTGCACTCACTGTGTACATACATTACTGATCCTGCATTATACTCCAGAGCTGCACTCACTATTCTGCTGGTGCAGTCACTGTGTATATACATTACATTACTGATCCTGAGTTACCTCCTGTATTATACTTCACAGCTGCACTCACTATTCTGCTGCTGCAGTCACTGTGTACATACATTACATTACTGATCCTGAGTTACCTCCTGTATTATACTCCAGAGCTGCACTCACTATTCTGCTGGTGCAGTCACTGTGTATATACATTTCATTACTGATCCTGAGTTACCTCCTGTATTATACTTCACAGCTGCACTCACTATTCTGCTGCTGCAGTCACTGTGTACATACATTACATTACTGATCCTGAGTTACCTCCTGTATTATACTCCAGAGCTGCACTCACTATTCTGCTGGTGCAGTCACTGTGTACATACATTACTGATCCTGAGTTACCTCCTGTATTATCCTCCAGAGCTGCACTCACTATTCTGCTGGTGCAGTCACTGTGTACATACATTACATTACTGATCCTGAGTTACCTCCTGTATTATATATACTCCAGAGCTGCACTCACTATTCTGCTGGTGCAGTCACTGTGTATATACATTACATTACTTATCCTGAGTTACCTCCTGTATTATATATACTCCTGAGCTGCACTCACTATTCTGCTGGTGCAGTCACTGTGTACATACATTACTGATCCTGAGTTACCTTCTGTATTATACTCCACAGCTGCACTCACTATTCTGCTGGTGCAGTCTCTGTGTACATACATTACATTACTGATCCTGAGTTACCTTCTGTATTATACTCCAGAGCTGCACTCACTATTCTGCTGGTGCAGTCACTGTGTACATACATTACATTACTGATCCTGAGTTACCTCCTGTATTATACTCCAGAGCTGCACTCACTATTCTGCTGGTGCAGTTACTGCGTACATACATTATATTACTGATCCTGAGTTACCTCATGTATTATACTCCAGAGCTGCACTCACTATTCTGCTGATGCAGTCACTGTGTACATACAGTACTGATCCTGTATTATACTCCAGAGCTGCACTCACTATTCTGCTGGTGCAGTCACTGTGTACATACATTACATTACTGATCCTGAGTTACCTCCTGTATTATACTCCAGAGCTGCACTCACTATTCTGCTGGTGCAGTCACTGTGTATATACATTACATTACTGATCCTGAGTTACCTCCTGTATTATACTCCAGAGCTGCACTCACTATTCTGCTGGTGCACTCACTGTGTACATACATTACTGATCCTGCATTATACTCCAGAGCTGCACTCACTATTCTGCTGGTGCAGTCACTGTGTATATACATTACATTACTGATCCTGAGTTACCTCCTGTATTATACTACAGAGCTGCACTCACTATTCTGCTGGTGCAGTCACTGTGTATATACATTACATTACTGATCCTGAGTTACCTCCTGTATTATACTTCACAGCTGCACTCACTATTCTGCTGCTGCAGTCACTGTGTACATACATTACATTACTGATCCTGAGTTACCTCCTGTATTATACTCCAGAGCTGCACTCACTATTCTGCTGGTGCAGTCACTGTGTACATACATTACATTACTAATCCTGAGTTACCTCCTGTATTATACTCCAGAGCTGCACTCACTATTCTGCTGGTGCAGTCACTGTGTATATACATTACATTACTGATCCTGAGTTACCTTCTGTATTATACTCCAGAGCTGCACTCACTATTCTGCTGCTGCAGTCACTGCGTACATACATTATATTACTGATCCTGAGTTACCTCATGTATTATACTCCAGAGCTGCACTCACTATTCTGCTGATGCAGTCACTGTGTACATACATTACTGATCCTGTATTATACTCCAGAGCTGCACTCACTATTCTGCTGGTGCAGTCACTGTGTACATACATTACATTACTGATCCTGAGTTACCTTCTGTATTATACTCCACAGCTGCACTCACTATTCTGCTGGTGCAGTCACTGTGTACATACATTACTGATCCTGTATTATACTCCACAGCTGCACTCACTATTCTGCTGGTGCAGTCACTGTGTACATACATTACATTACTGATCCTGAGTTACCTCCTGTATTATACTCCAGAGCTGCACTCACTATTCTGCTGGTGCAGTCACTGTGTATATACATTACATTACTGATCCTTAGTTACCTCCTGTATTATACTCCAGAGCTGCACTCACTATTCTGCTGGTGCAGTCACTGTGTACATACATTACTGATCCTGAGTTACCTCCTGTATTATCCTCCAGAGCTGCACTCACTATTCTGCTGGTGCAGTCACTGTGTACATACATTACATTACTGATCCTGAGTTACCTCCTGTATTATATATACTCCAGAGCTGCACTCACTATTCTGCTGGTGCAGTCACTGTGTATATACATTACATTACTTATCCTGAGTTACCTCCTGTATTATATATACTCCTGAGCTGCACTCACTATTCTGCTGGTGCAGTCACTGTGTACATACATTACTGATCCTGAGTTACCTTCTGTATTATACTCCACAGCTGCACTCTCTATTCTGCTGGTGCAGTCTCAGTGTACATACATTACATTACTGATCCTGAGTTACCTTCTGTATTATACTCCAGAGCTGCACTCACTATTCTGCTGGTGCAGTCACTGTGTACATACATTACATTACTGATCCTGAGTTACCTCCTGTATTATACTCCAGAGCTGCACTCACTATTCTGCTGGTGCAGTCACTGTGTACATACATTACATTACTGATCCTGAGTTACCTCCTGTATTATACTCCACAGCTGCACTCACTATTCTGCTGGTGCAGTCACTGTGTACATACATTACTGATCCTGTATTATACTCCAGAGCTGCACTCACTATTCTGCTGGTGCAGTCACTGTGTACATACATTACATTACTGATCCTGAGTTACCTCCTGTATTATCCTCCAGAGCTGCACTCACTATTCTGCTGGTGCAGTCACTGTGTATATACATTACATTACTGATCCTGAGTTACCTCCTGTATTATACTCCAGAGCTGCACTCACTATTCTGCTGGTGCAGTCACTGTGTACATACATTACTGATCCTGAGTTACCTCCTGTATTATCCTCCAGAGCTGCACTCACTATTCTGCTGGTGCAGTCACTGTGTACATACATTACATTACTGATCCTGAGTTACCTCCTGTATTATATATACTCCAGAGCTGCACTCACTATTCTGCTGGTGCAGTCACTGTGTACATACATTACATTACTGATCCTGAGTTACCTTCTGTATTATACTCCAGAGCTGCACTCACTATTCTGCTGGTGCAGTCACTGTGTACATACATTACATTACTGATCCTGAGTTACCTCCTGTATTATACTCCAGAGCTGCACTCACTATTCTGCTGGTGCAGTCACTGTGTACATACATTACATTACTGATCCTGAGTTACCTCCTGTATTATGCTCCAGAGCTGCACTCACTATTCTGCTGGTGCAGTCACTGTGTACATACATTACATTACTGATCCTGAGTTACCTTCTGTATTATACTCCAGAGCTGCACTCACTATTCTGCTGATGCAGTCACTGTGTACATACATTACTGATCCTGTATTATACTCCAGAGCTGCACTCACTATTCTGCTGGTGCAGTCACTGTGTACATACATTACATTACTGATCCTGAGCTACCTCCTGTATTTTACTCCAGAGCTGCACTCACTATTCTGCTGGTGCAGTCACTGTGTACATTACTGATCCTGCATTATACTCCAGAGCTGCACTCACTATTCTGCTGGTGCAGTCACTGTGTACATACATTACATTACTGATCCTGAGTTACCTCCTGTATTATATATACTCCAGAGCTGCACTCACTATTCTGCTGGTGCAGTCACTGTGTACATACATTACTGATCCTGTATTATACTCCAGAGCTGCACTCACTATTCTGCTGGTGCAGTCACTGTGTACATACATTACATTACTGATCCTGAGTTACCTTCTGTATTATACTCCAGAGCTGCACTCACTATTCTGCTGGTGCAGTCACTGTGTACATACATTACTGATCCTGAGCTACCTCCTGTATTTTACTCCAGAGCTGCACTCACTATTCTGCTGGTGCAGTCACTGTGTATATACATTACATTACTGATCCTGAGTTACCTCCTGTATTATACTTCACAGCTGCACTCACTATTCTTCTGCTGCAGTCACTGTGTACATACATTACATTACTGATCCTGAGTTACCTCCTGTATTATACTCCAGAGCTGCACTCACTATTCTGCTGGTGCAGTCACTGTGTACATACATTACTGATCCTGAGTTACCTCCTGTATTATCCTCCAGAGCTGCACTCACTATTCTGCTGGTGCAGTCACTGTGTACATACATTACATTACTGATCCTGAGTTACCTCCTGTATTATATATACTCCAGAGCTGCACTCACTATTCTGCTGGTGCATGCACTGTGTATATACATTACATTTCTGATCCTGAGTTACCTCCTGTATTATACTCCAGAGCTGCATTCACTATTCTGCTGGTGCAGTCACTGTGTACATACATTACATTACTGATCCTGAGTTACCTACTGTATTATACTCCAGAGCTGCACTCACTATTCTGCTGGTGCAGTCACTATGTACATACATTACATTACTGATCCTGAGTTACCTCCTGTATTATACTCCAGAGCTGCACTCACTATTCTGCTGGTGCAGTCACTGTGTACATACATTACTGATCCTGAGTTACCTCCTGTATTTTACTCCAGAGCTGCACTCACTATTCTGCTGGTGCAGTCACTGTGTACATACATTACATTACTGATCCTGAGCTACCTCCTGTATTTTACTCCAGAGCTGCACTCACTATTCTGCTGGTGCAGTCACTGTGTACATACATTACTGATCCTGTATTATACTCCAGAGCTGCACTCACTATTCTGCTGGTGCAGTCACTGTGTACATACATTACTGATCCTGTATTATACTCCAGAGCTGCACTCACTATTCTGCTGGAGCAGTCACTGTGTACATACATTACTGATCCTGAGTTACCTCCTGTATTATACTCCAGAGCTGCACTCACTATTCTGCTGGTGCAGTCACTGTGTATATACATTACATTACTGATCCTGAGTTACCTCCTGTATTATACTTCACAGCTGCACTCACTATTCTGCTGGTGCAGTCACTGTGTACATACATTACTGATCCTGTATTATACTCCGGAGCTGCACTCACTATTCTGCTGGTGCAGTCACTGTGTACATACATTACTGATCCTGAGTTACCTCCTGTATTATACTCCAGAGCTGCGCTCACTATTTTGCTGGTGCAGTCACTGTGTACATACATTACATTACTGATCCGGAGCTACCTCCTGTATTTTACTCCAGAGCTGCACTCACTATTCTGCTGGTGCAGTCACTGTGTATATACATTACATTACTGATCCTGAGTTACCTCCTGTATTATACTCCACAGCTGCACTCACTATTCTGCTGGTGCAGTCACTGTGTACATACATTACATTACTGATCCTGAGTTACCTCCTGTATTATACTCCAGAGCTGCACTCACTGTTCTGCTGGTGCAGTCACTGTGCACATACATTACATTACTGATCCTGTATTATACTCCAGAGCTGCACTCACTATTCTGCTGGTGCAGTCACTGTGTACATACATTACATTACTGATCCTGAGTCACCTCCTGTATTATACTCCAGAGCTGCACTCACTATTCTGCTGGTGCAGTCACTGTGTATATACATTACATTACTGATCCTGAGTTACCTCCTGTATTATACTCCAGAGCTGCACTCACTATTCTGCTGGTGCAGTCACTGTGTACATACATTACATTACTGATCCTGAGTTAACTCCTGTATTATTCTCCAGAGCTGCACTCACTATTCTGCTGGTGCAGTCACTGTGTACATACATTACATTACTGATCCTGAGTTACCTCCTGTATTATATATACTCCAGAGCTGCACTCACTATTCTGCTGGTGCAGTCACTGTGTACATACATTACTGATCCTGAGTTACCTCCTGTATTATACTCCAGAGCTGCACTCACTATTCTGCTGCTGCAGTCACTGTGTACATACATTACTGATCCTGAGTTACATCCTGTATTATACTCCAGAGCTGCACTCACTATTCTACTGCTGCAGTCACTGTGTACATACATTACATTACTGATCCTGAGTTACCTCCTGTATTATACTCCAGAGCTGCACTCACTATTCTGCTGGTGCAGTCACTGTGTACATACATTACATTACTGATCCTGAGTTACCTCCTGTATTATACTCCAGAGCTGCACTCACTATTCTGCTGATGCAGTCACTGTGTACATACATTACATTACTGATCCTGAGTTACCTCCTGTATTATAAATACTCCAGAGCTGCACTCACTATTCTGCTGGTGCAGTCACTGTGTACATACATTACTGATCCTGCATTATACTCCAGAGCTGCACTCACTATTCTACTGCTGCAGTCACTGTGTACATACATTACATTACTGATCCTGAGTTACCTCCTGTATTATACTCCAGAGCTGCACTCACTATTCTGCTGATGCAGTCACTGTGTACATACATTACATTACTGATCCTGAGTTACCTCCTGTATTATACTCCACAGCTGCACTCACTATTCTGCTGGTGCAGTCACTGTGTACATACATTACATTACTGATCCTGAGTTACCTCCTGTATTATACTCCACAGCTGCACTCACTATTCTGCTGGTGCAGTCACTGTGTACATACATTACATTACTGATCCTGAGTTACCTCCTGTATTATATATACTCCAGAGCTGCACTCACTATTCTGCTGATGCAGTCACTGTGTACATACATTACATTACTGATCCTGAGTTACCTCCTGTATTATACTCCACAGCTGCACTCACTATTCTGCTGGTGCAGTCACTGTGTACATACATTACATTACTGATCCTGAGTTACCTCCTGTATTATATATACTCCAGAGCTGCACTCACTATTCTGCTGGTGCAGTCACTGTGTACATACATTACTGATCCTGCATTATACTCCAGAGCTGCACTCACTATTCTGCTGATGCAGTCACTGTGTACATACATTACATTACTGATCCTGAGTTACCTCCTGTATTATACTCCACAGCTGCACTCACTATTCTGCTGGTGCAGTCACTGTGTACATACATTACATTACTGATCCTGAGTTACCTCCTGTATTATACTCCAGAGCTGCACTCACTATTCTGCTGATGCAGTCACTGTGTACATACATTACATTACTGATCCTGAGTTACCTCCTGTATTATACTCCAGAGCTGCACTCACTATTCTGCTGGTGCAGTCACTGTGTACATACATTATTGATCCTGTATTATACTCCAGAGCTGCACTCACTATTCTGCTGGAGCAGTCACTGTGTACATACATTACTGATCCTGAGTTACCTCCTGTATTATACTCCAGAGCTGCACTCACTATTCTGCTGGTGCAGTCACTGTGCACATACTTTACATTACTGATCCTGAGTTACCTCCTGTATTATATATACTCCAGAGCTGCACTCACTATTCTGCTGGTGCAGTCACTGTGTACATACATTACTGATCCTGAGTTACCTCCTGTATTATACTCCAGAGCTGCACTTACTATTCTGCTGGTGCAGTCACTGTGTACATACATTACTGATCCTGTATTATACTCCAGAGCTGCACTCACCATTCTGCTGGTGCAGTCACTGTGTACATACATTACATTACTGATCCTGAGTTACCTTCTGTATTATACTCCAGAGCTGCACTCACTATTCTGCTGGTGCAGTAACTGTGTACATACATTACTGATCCTGAGTTACCTCCTGTATTATACTCCAGAGCTGCACTCACTATTCTGCTGGTGCAGTCACTGCGTACAGACATTACTGATCCTGTATTATACTCCAGAGCTGCACTCACTATTCTGCTGGTGCAGTGACTGTGTTTATACATTACATTACTGATCCTGAGTTACCTCCTGTATTATATATACTCCAGAGCTGCACTCACTATTCTGCTGGTGCAGTCACTGTGTACATACATTACATTACTGATCCTGAGCTACCTCCTGTATTATACTCCAGAGCTGCACTCACTATTCTGCTGGTGCAGTCACTGTATACATACATTACATTACTGATCCTGAGTTACCTCCTTTATTATACTCCAGAGCTGCACTCACTATTCTGCTGGTGCAGTCACTGTGTACATACATTACATTACTGATCCTGAGTTACCTCCTGTATTAAATACTCCAGAGCTGCACTCACTATTCTGCTGGTGCAGTCACTGTGTACATACATTACATTACTGATCCTGAGCTACCTCCTGTATTTTACTCCAGAGCTGCACTCACTATTCTGCTGGTGCAGTCACTGTGTACATACATCACAATACTGATCCTGAGTTACCTCCTGTATTATACTCCAGAGCTGCACTCACTATTCTGCTGATGCAGTCACTGTGTACATACATTACATTACTGATCCTGAGTTACCTCCTGTATTATACTCCAGAGCTGCACTCACTATTCTGCTGATGCAGTCACTGTGTACATACATTACATTACTGATCCTGAGTTACCTCCTGTATTATACTCCAGAGCTGCACTCACTATTCTGCTGATGCAGTCACTGTGTACATACATTACATTACTGATCCTGAGTTACCTCCTTTATTATACTCCAGAGCTGCACTCACTATTCTGCTGGTGCAGTCACTGTGTACATACATTACATTACTGATCCTGAGTTACCTCCTGTATTATACCCCAGAGCTGCACTCACTATTCTGCTGGTGCAGTCACTGTGTACATACATTACATTACTGATCCTGAGCTACCTCCTGTATTTTACTCCAGAGCTGCACTCACTATTCTGCTGGTGCAGTCACTGTGTACATACATTACATTACTGATCCTGAGCTACCTCCTGTATTTTACTCCAGAGCTGCACTCACTATTCTGCTGGTGCAGTCATTGTGTACATACATTACATTACTGATCCTGAGCTACCTCCTGTATTTTACTCCAGAGCTGCACTCACTATTCTGCTGGTGCAGTCACTGTGTACATACATCACAATACTGATCCTGAGTTACCTCCTGTATTATACTCCAGAGCTGCACTCACTATTCTGCTGATGCAGTCACTGTGTACATACATTACATTACTGATCCTGAGTTACCTCCTTTATTATACTCCAGAGCTGCACTCACTATTCTGCTGGTGCAGTCACTGTGTACATACATTACATTACTGATCCTGAGTTACCTCCTGTATTATACCCCAGAGCTGCACTCACTATTCTGCTGGTGCAGTCACTGTGTACATACATTACATTACTGATCCTGAGCTACCTCCTGTATTTTACTCCAGAGCTGCACTCACTATTCTGCTGGTGCAGTCACTGTGTACATACATTACATTACTGATCCTGAGCTACCTCCTGTATTTTACTCCAGAGCTGCACTCACTATTCTACTGGTGCAGTCACTGTGTACATACATTACTTATCCTGTATTATACTCCAGAGCTGCACTCACTATTCTGCTGGTGCAGTCACTGTGTACATACATTACATTACTGATCCTGAGTTACCTCCTGTATTATACTCCAGAGCTGCACTCACTATTCTGCAGCTGCAGTCACTGTGTACATACATTACATTACTGATCCTGAGTTACCTCCTGTATTATACTCCGGAGCTGCGCTCACTCTTCTGCTGGTGCAGTCACTGTGTACATACATTACATTACTGATCCTGTATTGTACTCCAGAGCTGCAATCTCTCTTCTGCTGGTGCAGTCACCGTGTACATACATTACATTACTGATCCTGTATTATATTCCAGAGCTGCACTCACTATTCTGCTGGTGCAGTCACTGTGTACATACATTACATTACTGATCCTGTATTATACTCCAGAGCTGCACTCACTATTCTGCTGCTGCAGTCACTGTGTACATACATTACTGATCCTGTATTATTCTCCAGAGCTGCACTCACTATTCTGCTGGTGCAGTCACTGTGTACATACATTACATTACTGATCCTGAGCTACCTCCTGTATTATAGTCCAGAGCTGCACTCACTATTCTGCTGCTGCAGTCACTGTGTACATACATTACATTACTGATCCTGAGTTACCTCCTGTATTATACTCCAGAGCTGCGCTCACTATTCTGCTGCTGCAGTCACTGTGTACATACATTACATTACTGATCCTGAGTTACATCCTGTATTATACTCCAGAGCTGCACTCACTATTCTGCTGGTGCAGTCACTGTGTACATACATTACATTACTGATCCTGAGTTACCTCCTGTATTATACTCCAGAGCTGCACTCACTCTTCTGCTGGTGCAGTCACCGTGTACATACATTACATTACTGATCCTGTATTATACTCCAGAGCTGCCCTTACTCTTCTGCTGGTGCAGTCACTGTGTACATACATTACTGATCCTGTATTATACTCCGGAGCTGCGCTCACTATTCTGCTGGTGCAGTCACTGTGTACAGTACATTACTGATCCTGTATTATACTCCGGAGCTGCGCTCACTATTCTGCTGGTGCAGTCACTGTGTACATACATTACTGATCCTGTATTATACTCTGGAGCTGCGCTCACTATTCTGCTGGTGCAGTCACTGTGTACATACATTACTGATCCTGTATTATACTCCGGAGCTGCGTTCTCTCTTCTGCTGGCGCAGTCACCGTGTACATACATTACATTACTGATTCTTTATTATAATCCGGAGCTGCGCTCAATATTCTGCTGGTGCAGTCACTGTGTACATACATTACATTACTGATCCTGAGTTACCTCCTGTATTTTTCTCCGGAGCTGCACTCACTATTCTGCTGGTGCAGTCACTGTGTACATACATTACATTACTGATCCTGAGTTACCTCCTGTATTATACTCCAGAGCTGCACTCACTATTCTGCTGGTGCAGTCACTGTGTATATACATTACATTACTGATCCTGAGTTACCTCTTGTGTTATACTCCGGAGCTGCACTCACTATTCTGCTGGCGCAGTCACTGTGTACATACAGCACTGATCCTGTATTATACTCCAGAGCTGCACTCACTATTCTGCTGGTGCACTCACTGTGTACATACAGCACTGATCCTGTATTATACTCCAGAGCTGCACTCACTATTCTGCTGTTGCAGTCACTGTGTACATACATTACATTACTGATCCTGAGTTACCTCCTGTATTATTCTCCAGAGCTGCACTCACTCTTCTGCTGGTGCAGTCACTATGTACATACAGTACTTATCCTGTATTATACTCCGGAGCTGCGCTCTCTCTTCTGCTGGTGCAGTCACTATGTACATACATTTCTTATCCTGTATTATACTCCGGAGCTGCGGTCTCTCTTCTGCTGGTGCAGTCACCATGTACATACATTACATTACTGATCCTGTATTATACTCCGGAGCTGCGCTCTCTCTTCTGCTGCTGCAGTCACCGTGTACATACATTACTGATCCTGTATTATACTCCGGAGCTGCGCTCTCTCTTCTGCTGCTGCAGTCACCGTGTACATTACATTACTGATTCTGTATTATACTCCGGAGCTGCGCTCTCTCTTCTGCTGCTGCAGTCACCGTGTATATACATTACTGATTCTGTATTATATTCCGGAGCTGCGCTCTCTCTTCTGCTGCTGCAGTCACCGTGTACATACATTACTGATTCTGTATTATATTCCGGAGCTGCGCTCTCTCTTCTGCTGCTGCAGTCACTGTGTACATACATTACTGATCCTGTATTATACTCCGGAGCTGCGTTCTCTCTTCTGCTGGCGCAGTCACCGTGTACATACATTACATTACTGATTCTTTATTATAATCCGGAGCTGCGCTCAATATTCTGCTGGTGCAGTCACTGTGTACATACATTACATTACTGATCCTGAGTTACCTCCTGTATTTTTCTCCGGAGCTGCACTCACTATTCTGCTGGTGCAGTCACTGTGTACATACATTACATTACTGATCCTGAGTTACCTCCTGTATTATACTCCAGAGCTGCACTCACTATTCTGCTGGTGCAGTCACTGTGTATATACATTACATTACTGATCCTGAGTTACCTCTTGTGTTATACTCCGGAGCTGCACTCACTATTCTGCTGGCGCAGTCACTGTGTACATACAGCACTGATCCTGTATTATACTCCAGAGCTGCACTCACTATTCTGCTGGTGCACTCACTGTGTACATACAGCACTGATCCTGTATTATACTCCAGAGCTGCACTCACTATTCTGCTGTTGCAGTCACTGTGTACATACATTACATTACTGATCCCGAGTTACCTCCTGTATTATTCTCCAGAGCTGCACTCACTCTTCTGCTGGTGCAGTCACTATGTACATACAGTACTTATCCTGTATTATACTCCGGAGCTGCGCTCTCTCTTCTGCTGGTGCAGTCACTATGTACATACATTTCTTATCCTGTATTATACTCCGGAGCTGCGGTCTCTCTTCTGCTGGTGCAGTCACCATGTACATACATTACATTACTGATCCTGTATTATACTCCGGAGCTGCGCTCTCTCTTCTGCTGCTGCAGTCACCGTGTACATACATTACTGATCCTGTATTATACTCCGGAGCTGCGCTCTCTCTTCTGCTGCTGCAGTCACCGTGTACATTACATTACTGATTCTGTATTATACTCCGGAGCTGCGCTCTCTCTTCTGCTGCTGCAGTCACCGTGTATATACATTACTGATTCTGTATTATATTCCGGAGCTGCGCTCTCTCTTCTGCTGCTGCAGTCACCGTGTACATACATTACTGATTCTGTATTATACTCCGGAGCTGCGCTCTCTCTTCTGCTGCTGCAGTCACCGTGTACATACATTACTGATTCTGTATTATACTCCGGAGCTGCGCTCTCTCTTCTGCTGCTGCAGTCACCGTGTACATTACATTACTGATCCTGTATTATACTCCGGAGCTGCGCTCTCTCTGCTGCTGCTGCAGTCACCGTGTACACACATTACTGATCCTGTATTATACTCCGGAGCTGCGCTCTCTCTTCTGCTGCTGCAGTCACCGTGTATATACATTACTGATTCTGTATTATATTCCGGAGCTGCGCTCTCTCTTCTGCTGCTGCAGTCACCGTGTACATACATTACTGATTCTGTATTATACTCCGGAGCTGCGCTCTCTCTTCTGCTGCTGCAGTCACCGTGTACATACATTACTGATTCTGTATTATACTCCGGAGCTGCGCTCTCTCTTCTGCTGCTGCAGTCACCGTGTACATTACATTACTGATCCTGTATTATACTCCGGAGCTGCGCTCTCTCTGCTGCTGCTGCAGTCACCGTGTACACACATTACTGATCCTGTATTATACTCCGGAGCTGCGCTCTCTCTTCTGCTGCTGCAGTCACTATGTACATACATTACTTATCCTGTATTATACTCCGGAGCTGCGCTCTCTCTTCTGCTGGTGCAGTCACCATGTACATACATTACTGATCCTGTATTATACTCCGGAGCTGCGCTTTCTCTTCTGCTGCTGCAGTCACTATGTACATACATTACTGATCCTGTATTATACTCCGGAGCTGCGCTTTCTCTTCTGCTGCTGCAGTCACTATGTACATACATTACTTATCCTGTATTATACTCCGGAGCTGCGCTCACTCTTCTGCTGCTGCAGTCACCGTGTACATACATTACTGATCCTGTATTATACTCCGGAGCTGCGCTCACTCTTCTGCTGCTGCAGTCACCGTGTGCTCTCTGTGTTGCAGGACGTTCTGATGAAGGTGGTCCGGTACGAGGGCTTCTTCAGCCTGTGGAAGGGCTTCACTCCGTACTACGCGCGGCTCGGACCCCACACGGTGCTGACTTTTATCTTCCTGGAGCAGATGAACAAATACTACAAGAAGTTGTTCCTGAGCGGCTGAGGGTCCGCCCCCAGGACCTGGTCCATCCTTCCTACAGGCACACCCCTGCAGCCAAAGCTGCCCCTCCCCCCTGTACCCCTCCTCTCCAGCAGGGGGCCCCTCCCCCGCGCTGCAGTGCTGGTGCAGGGAACGGGGGCATCCGGGGGGCTTAGTTTATTCAATGCAGTTACATTTAAAGGGCAATTCCACCCACATTTTATTTATTCCTGAAGGGGATCAGCTCCTTTCTTTATAAAGTTTTGTAATCAGCTTTGAGCGTGGGTGGGGCTTCCTCTCAGGGCTCTCAGCCCCGCCCACGAGGATCGTGCAATATACTGTTCAGTGTGGAATTGCCCTTTAAATGCCTCGCTTTAATTTTTCACTATTTGTTTCTTTCTTGGACATGGCTTTAGAATCTAAGTAACTTTTTTTTTCTTTGTTATTTTTTTATTTTTTTTGTCCCCCCATCCCCCCACCCCGGTGTCTTATTTAATATATTCGAGTCTGGGGCGCAGCCAGGATCTGGCACCTCTCAGCCTCATTGTCAGTTTTTCATTTTTGTCGTTCTGTTGCTTTAAGAGACTCGTGGGGGCTCTGACGCTGGCGGAGGACTACAAATCCCAGCAGATCAGCCCACCCGAGCTTGTTTTATTGATCGTGAGCTTCAAGTACAAATCCTACAGTGCAATCGATCAACACATCAGGGTAGGGCGGAGCGCTTTATCTAGGGGATTTGGGGAGGAGCCATAGACCTTTTTTTTTTAATTGACGAGGGCCCTTTAAGCAGGGGTGAGGTTGACCCCGTCCCTTTTACTTCCTTCTGGCTTCGTTAGATTGAAGGTTTCCCGCTTTATTTAAGCTTCTGCCACCATTCATATTAACACACAGGTTGTGTAATGGCGCCATTTTCGTCTTTTGCCCCACCTGACTTAAAGGGGGTTTGCCACTTTTTTGTTTACATATATTTTTTTTTTCTTAAATACATTGGTTGGGGCCTACAAATGATTTTTGCCTTTGGGTGCTATCACAAATTTTGCACCGTTTTCTTTCTGCAGCCTATTTTCCACTGGCTGCAGGAGGAGTTAACTGAGAATCCATCAGTGAGCCTAATCTGACTATCTTATAGAAGTGCTTGTAGATCTTTTATTCGGCTTTTTATGAGCTCTTCTCAGCTAATTTATAACCAAAGACCGCGAAAAGAGTTGAATTTGCAGTAAAAAAAGGTAAACAAAAGAGCCCGTAATAGCCAAAGGTTGCAACATTTTTAATAAAACCCAATTGCAGAAATGATTTAGACATGTAATAAAGTTTAAAAAATAAAAAAAAATAACAATTTCCGCAAAGGTGGATAACCCCTTTAAGGCGGCCATTTTGAAAGTTGAATTTGCAGGAAAAAGTTAAACAAAGAGCCTGTAAAAGCCAAACAGTGCAACATTTTTAATGAAACCCAATTGCAAAAATGATTTCTATATCAATTTAAGTAAACAAAACAACAATTTCCTTAAAAGTGGATTATCCCTTTGAGGCGGCCATTTTGAAAGTCAAATTTGTAGGAAAAAGGTAAACAAAGAGCCTGTAATAGCCAAACAGTGCAAAAGTTTTAATGAGACCTAATTGCAAAAATGATTTGTACATGCATTAAAGTAAAAAAAAAAAACATTGTCCCCAAAAGTGGATAATCCCTTTAAGGCAGCCATTTTGAAAATCAAATTTGTAGGAAAAAGGTAAACAAAGAGCCTGTCAAAAAGCCAAACAGTGCAAAATTTTTAATGAAACCCAATTGCAAAAATGATTTATACGTGCATTTAAGTAAAAAAAGCAACATTGTCCCCAAAGCTAGATAACCCCTTTCAGGCTGCCATCTGGAAAAAGTTAAACAAAGCCTGTAAAAGCCAAACAGTGCAAAAGTTTTAATGAAATCCAATTGAAAAAGTGATTTATACATCCATTTAAGTAAAAAAAACCCCATTGTCTACAGAAGTGGATAACTCCTTTAAGGCGGCCATTTTGAAAGTCAAATTTGCAGATAAAAGGTAAACAAAGAGCCTGTGAAAGGCAAACAGTGCACAATTTTTAATGAAACCCAATTGCAAAAATGATTTATACATGCATTTAAGTAAAAAAAACAACAATGTCCCCCGAAAGTGGAAAATCCCTTTAAGGCGGCCATTTTGAAAGTCAGATTTGTAGGAAAAAGGTAAATAAAGAGCCTGTGAAAGGCAAACTGTGCAAAATTTTTAATGAAACCCAGTTGCAAAAATGATTTATACATGCATTTAAGTAAAAAATAATAATGTCGGCACAGGTGGACAACCCCTTTAAGGCGACCATTTTGAAGGTGTGGCTTAGAGTCTTGAGGCATGTAAGCCCTAAACGTACATGGCAGCCTTGACCTGACCTCGGTGGCTGTAGTTTAGGACCCCCCTAGCGAGGATTGTCCCGGTATTTATTTGTAGGTGTGTATATCCGCACCACCCGTGTAACATACCGATGTATAGTCACATATGTACATCGCCTCGTGTATTTTTATATTGATATGGACAGTGGGGCTCACGGGGGCGACCGCTATAATCCCCCCGGTCTCCTCGGCAATATGGCATCTCGTAAATAAAGTGTGGTCTGTCACCAGCGGCCTGGTGTGGGTGGGCACTGTGATCGCCGTCACTTCGCGGTATCACCACCTCGTCCGCCTAACAAGGGGGAAAACGGGACACAAAGTCTCAATAAAATTTGGTTTTGGTGCAAAACTGAGACGGGTCTTTCTTTTTGCCGTACAACCTAATAAGTATCTGGTCAGTCGGTGACTACCGGCCGCTCACCACTGAAGCCACACCCACTTCTTAAAGGGGGTGATCGGAGACAACTATGTATTAGAATCCTTGTCTCCTCCACACCCTCTACAATTTTCCCCAAAACTAGAACTAAACATTTCTTGAGGTTTCCTTAATCCCACCTGGAGGACAACTTGGATGGTTGGAGACTTGCTTCCATGATAGGAAGGTATGAGAGAGGACCACCGACGTATTGTAAGGATCATGTGGGTTCCATCAATCCGTGACGCCTTCTCTTCTCGTTACGATTGCCCCGTTTCAAGCCAAAAATATGGGGTTTCATCACAGAAGCTCGAGAATGAACCAAAGCTGAAGACTAAGAAGGTCCCGGGTGGTGATGGTCTGGAGAAGGTCTGGAGAAGGTCCCGGGCGATGGTCTGCAGAAGGTCTGCAGAAGGTCTGCAGAAGGTCTGCAGAAGGTCTGGAGAAGGGAGGTCACACATAAGAAAACACAAGGCCAAAGCTAGAAACTTGGCCAAAGTCACAGGCCCCACATAGTCCTCAATAGAGGAGATTAATGGGCCCCACATAGTCCTCAATAGATGAGATTAACGGGCCCCACATAGTCCTCAATACATGAGATTAATGGGCCCCGCAAAGTCCTCAATAGATGTGATTAACGGGCCCCACATAGTCCTCCATCTAATATGTAAAGCTGTGTGTATATATGTGTGTGTATGTCCGCTAAAAGAATCCACATCGTCACATTTACAATCACAAAATTATGCACAGACGCCTCATGTGACCCAGGGAATGTCATAGACTATGTTTTGACAAGAAAATTTAACCCCACGCTTTACAGTTACTCTCCAAAAAACAGGCCTCCATTAAAGTGAATGGACCTGCGAGCTACAGGCTATTAATATGAGCTGTGATTGGTTGCTATAGGAATAAAGGACATTCATAGTATAAGAAGCTTATGTGTGAGGTAATATGATATCAGTGGAGAGACAGGGAATGAGAAACAGACAGACACAGACAGAGAAAGAGGCACACAGGGAAAGAGACGGAGACAAACAGACACAGGAAAAAAAAAAGCCAGACAGACACACGGGGAAAGAGACAGAGAGAGACAGACGAGGAAAGCGACAGACGAAAGAGACAGGCAGACAGGGAAAGAGACAGACAAGGAAAGAGACAGATGAAAGAGACAGGAAGACAGGGAGAGAGACAGATAAGGAAAAAGACACAGACAGAGGCAGACAGGGAAAGAGACAGAGAGAGAGAGAGACAAGGAAAGCGACAGACAGACAAGGAAAGAGAGACTAGGAAAGAGACAGACAAGGAAAAAGACAGAGGCAGACAGGGAAAGAGAGAGACAGAGAAGGAGAGCGACGAAAGAGACAGGCAGACAGGGAAGGAGACAGAGACAGACAAGGAAAGTGACAGAGAGAGACAGACAAGGAAAGCGATAGACAGGAAGACAAGGAAAGAGACAAATGAAAGAGACAGACAGAGGCAGACAGGGAAAGAGAGAGACAGAGAAGGAGAGCGACAAAAGACAGGCAGACAGGGAAAGATACAGAGATAGACAAGGAAAGAGACAGAGACAAGGAAAGGGACAGAGAGGCAGACAGGGAAAGAGACAGACAGAGGCCGACAGGGAGAGAGACAGACAAGGAAAAAGACAGACAGAGAGACCGAGGAGAGCGACGAAAGAGACAGAGGCAGACAGGGAAAGAGACAGAGACAGACAAGGAAAAACAGAGAGACAGACAAGGAAAGCGACAGAGAGACAGGGATAGACGTGGAAAGAGACAGACTGGGAAAGAAACTGACAGCTAAAGAGACAGACAGAGACATACAAAGACAGAAAGGGAAAAACTGGGAAAGAGTCAGACGGGGAAAGAGACAGACACAGATGGAGAGAGACAGACACACAGCTAGAGACAGACAGACACAAAGATAGAGAGAGACCGAGATACAGACAGAGAGCTAGACACAGACAGACAAACAGACAGACAAAGAGACAGACAGAGACAGTTACTATCCCGGGCAACGCCGAGTACTACAGCTAGTACAGAATAATGGACACGACACCTGGTCAGCCTGAAGGTCATAGTCTGACATAGGTGGGCTAGATGGAAAAACAAACCTACCCCATGATAGGTAGTAATGACGTCCAGGTGATTCATCTCCCACCGGTGACCTGTTAGTAATGTCCTCTCGCGATGGAAACTCCTCAACTCAATCAATTCCAACTTTCTTCAAAAATGTTCTACAATTAGGAAGTGGTCAACCAGAAAGAGTGTCATCCACAATGTCATACTGTTCCTGCTCATGAGTATGGGAAACATATCAGAGGAAGAAAAAAAGCTCTAGTGCGACGCTCTTACCGTAAAGACAGCTGGCTACGAGAGTGCTTCGAGATGAAATGGTGAAAAACTACAATTTCTCGGAAAACTCGTGGTCAAAAAGATTTTTTTTCTTTTATCAAGTTGTAGCGTTGTTCTTGAAGATCAGAAAGAAAGAGACTACCAAGATTGGACGGGGGTTGGAATAATAAATTGGGGTAGTGCTGAATTTGCTCAGTTGACCCTTACCCAGTTATGGTGGGGTGTCAGAAGGTTGACTTGTAGGAACATCCGTGAATTCACTACCTAGTGGCCAACTTGGCTTGAAGCTGTTGGGCCGACAATGATTTAAAGGGCAGCTTTAAAGAAGGGAATCCACCCCAACTTAGAGGTTGGTCAGTCCGAGGAACTCCAGTTTCTTGCAAGGCTCTTAAGACCTGATTCTTGACCCTAGTGGTTCTTCACGTTCATCTATTAAGACAAAGTATCGGCACAGATTGTCCCTCAATAGTTTTGAAGAGTGTCCCAATCCACCTTCTTTAACACTAGAAGTCCCATAGAGGGGTCATTTAACATTTCTACCATTGAAACCCTATGGAGCTTGAAATTCCTGGGACTTCTAGTGTTAAGTGAGCAAGTCCTGAGCTTTAGGTAACGTCTTAGGAGGTATTTAGAAACCAATAGACTCCTGCTATGAAGATAAAGGAGGGCTCTATTGACCCTTAAAGGAGTTGTCTAGAATTAGCAACTTTGTAATTCACTTTTCTTCGGCGCTCCATTGGGAGACCCAGACGATTGGGTGTATAGCTACTGCCTCCGGAGGCCACACAAAGTATTACACTAAAAAGTGTAAGGCCCCTCCCCTTCTGCATATACACCCCCCGTGGGAGCACGGGCTCCTCAGTTTTATGCTTTGTGCGAAGGAGGTCAGACATCCACGCATAGCTCCACTGTTTAGTCAGCAGCAGCTGCTGACTATGTCGGATGGAAGAAAAGAGGGCCCATACTAGGGCCCCCAGCATGCTCCCTTCTCACCCCACTTTTGTCGGCGGTGTTTGTTAAGGTTGAGGTACCCATTGCGGGTACGGAGGCTGGAGCCCACATGCTGCTTTCCTTCCCCATCCCCCCTGAGGGCTCTGGGTGAAGTGGGATCTTACCGGCCTCCAGGCTCTGAGGCCGGGCTCCATCCACAGACCCGGAGATCCTGCTGGAATGGAGCTGAGTATCGTCAGGGACAAGGCCCTGCAACGTTAAGGTACTCTGTGTCCCCGTACAGACCACGCACACACACACCAGCATGCTGGGTGTGTTAGTGCGCCGGGGACAACAGCGCTGCGCGCTGGGGCTATACTCACTGCAGCTTAGCTGAGTGAGTTAATGTGTGGGAAACTGCCGCGCCGGCCGCTGCTAGAAGCTGCGGCGCGGATGAGACTTGTGGTGCGCCGGGGACTTCCGCGCTGACCGTGCTTTTACGACGGCAGCGCTTATAAATCGAGTCCCCGGCTTTTGCGGCCTAGTTTCGTTTCCTTCCCGCCCCCGGGCCTGCCAGTCAGGGAAGGGGCGGGACGCTGTACAATGGTCAGCACCGAGGGCTGGAGTCTTATTTACATACTCCAGCCCCCTCACTGGGCACAGTGGGACGCCAGTTTCCCGCTCTTTGTCTGGGGCACGCCCACGGCCCGCCCCTCTTCACAGGACGCCGGCAGCCATTCCTGCATGCAGTCTGAGCTGGAGAACGGACACAGGCTCTGGGAGACCCGGTCAAGGGATTCTGGCGACCACACACCCGCTTAAGCGGGCGGTAAGCAGCACCTAAGTGCTGACCCCACTAGTGCCACAGTGTTTTGTGTACTTTATGCTTGTACCTATATTTGCACTGTACGGTCGCTTCTTGGCTAGATACCCCTGGATTGCTCTGAGGAGACAACAGCATGTCGTCCGCAGAAAAGCAAGGGTGCCAAGGCACAGGCTTTCTATGCTGTCTGTACCGCATGTGAGGCTGTTTTACCGGCAGGTTCCACTAACCCCCATTGGGTAGAGTCTCTGCTAGTGGTGGCCCAGAGAGAGCCACCTGTGAAACTGTCCAGAGGACAGAGTTTGCAGTTTTTTGCGGATAAAATGTCTGGGACTATGACCAAGATTCTAGAAACTTTGCAGTCCAGGCCGGTGACTCAGACAATAGGCACTGTTGAACAATGCCCCCCGGTCTCCCTCAGTTGGAACTAATACGTGCTCCAAGGGGGTCCCATACATCCCAGGCTGAAGGCTCTGCACGGACGACAGTCCCAGTCAGCCTAAGCGAGCTCGCTGGGAGAGACCCTCGACTTCACACACTAGTCAGGGTCTCAGCGAGAGGATTCTCTGTATGATGAGGCAGAGGTAGCTGATCAGGATTCTGATCCTGAGACCGCTTTTAATCTGGATGCTCCTAATAGTGACGCCATGGTGAACGATCTCATAGCGTCCATCAATAGACTGGTGGATATTTCTCCCTCAGCCCCTCCAGTGGAGGAGTCAGCTTCGCAGCAGGAGAAATTCCATTTCAGGTATCCCAAGCGTAAATTCAGTACTTTTTTGGGCCACTCTGACTTCAGAGAGTCAGTCCAGAAACACCACGCTTATCCAGACAAGCGTTTCTCCACACGTCTTAAGGATACACGTTATCCCTTTCCCCCTGACGTGGTCAAGCGCTGGACCCAGTGTCCAAAGGTGGATCCCCCAATCTCCAGGCTTGCGGCTAGATCCATAGTTGCAGTGGAAGATGGGACTTCACTTAAAGATGCCATTGTCAGACAGATGGACCTCTGGTTGAAATCTGTCTATGAAGCTATCGGCGCGTCGTTTGCTCCGGCATTCGCAGCTGTATGGGCGCTCCAAGCTATTTCAGCTGGTCTTGCGCAGGTGGACACTGTCACACGTATATCTGTGCCGCAGATGGCGTCCTTAACCTCGCATATGTTTGCATTGCGACTTACGCTATTAATGCTGTCCTGGACTCTACGAGCCGTACGGCAGTGGCGTCCGCCAACTCCGTGGTTTTTACGCAGAGCCTTGTGGTTAAGGGAATGGAAGGCAGATTCTGCTTCCAAAAAGTGCTTAACCAGTTTGCCATTATCTGGTGACAGACTGTTTGGTGAGCGATTGGATGAAATCATTAAACAGTCCAAGGGTAAGGATTCTTCCTTACACCAGCCCAGATCAAACAAAACCCAACAGAGGAAAGGACAGTCGAGGTTTCGATCCTTTCCAGGCTCGGGCAGGTCCCAGTTTTCCTCGTCCATAAGGACTCAAAAGGCTCAGAGGGGCTCAGATTCCTGGCGGGCTCAATCACGCCCAAAGAAGGCAGCCGGAGGAACCGCTACCAAGGCGGTTTCCTCATGACTTTCAGCCCTCTCTCTCCGCATCCGCGGTCGGTGGCAGACTCTCCCGCTTTGGCGACATTTAGCTGCCACAGGTCAAAAACCGGTGGGTGAGAGACATTTTGTCTCACGTGTACAGGATAGAGTTCTGTTCTCGTCCTCCGGCTCGATTCTTCAGAACTTCCCCACCTCCCGACCGAGCCGATGCTCTTCTGCAGGCAGAAGGAGTGGTAATCCCTGTTCCTCTGCAGGAACAAGGTCACGTTTTTACTCCAATCTGGTTGTGGTGCCAAAAAAGGACGGCTCTTTCCGTTCCGTTCTGGACCTATAACTGCTCAACACATGAAAACCAGGCGGTTCCGGATGGAATCCCTCCGCTCCGTCATTGCCTCAATGTCTCAAGGAGATTTCCTAGCATCAATAGACATCAGGATGCTTATCTCCACGTGCCGATTGCTCCAGAGCACCAGTGTTTGCTACGATTCGTTATAGAAGACGAGCATCTTCAGTTCGTAGCCCTGCCCTTCGGTCTGGCGACAGCCACACGGGTTTTCACCAAGGTCATGGCAGCAGTGGTAGCAGTCCTGCACTCTCAGGGTCACTCTGTGATCCCTTACTTGGATGATCTACTTGTCAAGGCACCCTCTCAAGAGGCATGCCAACACAGCCTGAACGTTGCGCTGGAGACTCTCCAGAGTTTCGGGTGCATCATCAACTTTTCAAAGTTAATTCTGACCCCGACCCAATCGCTGAGATATCTTGGCATGGAGTTTCATACTCTCTCAGCGATAGTGAAGCTTCCGCTGGACAAACAGCGTTCACTACAGACGGGGGTGCAATCTCTCCTTCAAGGCCAGTCACACCCCTTAAGACGCCTCATGCACTTCTTAGCGAAGATGGTAGCAGCAATGGAGGCAGTCCCTTTCGCGCAGTTTCATCTGCGTCCACTGCAATGGGACATTCTCCGCCAATGGGATGGGAAGTCGACGTCCCTAGACAGGAACGTCTCCCTTTCTCAGACGGTCAAGGACTCTCTTCAGTGGTGGCTTCTTCCCACCTCATTGTCAAAAGGAAAGTCCTTCCTACCCCCATCCTGGGCGGTGGTCACGACAGACGCGAGTCTGTCAGGGTGGGGAGCAGTCTTTCTCCACCACAGGGCTCAGGGTACGTGGACTCAGCAAGAGTCCACCCTTCAGATCAATGTTCTGGAAATCTGGGCAGTGTATCTTGCCCTGCAACCCTTCCAGCAGTGGCTGGAAGGCAAACAGATCCGAATTCAGTCGGACAACTCCACAGCGGTGGCATACATCAACCACCAAGGCGGAACACGCAGTCGGCAAGCCTCCCAGGCAGTCCGGCGGATTCTGATGTGGGTGGAAGACAGAGCATCCACCATATCCGCAGTTCACATCCCGGGCGTAGAAAACTGGGAAGCAGACTTCTTCAGTCGCCAGGGTATGGACGCAGGGGAATGGTCTCTGCACCCGGACGTGTTTCAGGAAATCTGTAGCCGCTGGGGGATGCCGGACGTCGACCTAATGGCGTCTCGGCACAACAACAAGGTCCCGATTTTCATGGCGCGGTCTCACGATCAAAGAGCTCTGGCGGCAGGCGCCTTAGTTCAGGATGGGTCGCAGTTCCAGCTACCCTATGTGTTTCCCCCTCTGGCACTGTTGCCCAGAGTGCTACGCAAGATCAGCTCCGATTGCCGCCGCGCCATCCTCGTCGCCCCAGACTGGCCGAGGAGGTCGTGGTACCCGGATCTGTGGCATCTCACGGTCGGCCAACCGTGGGCACTACCAGACCGGCCAGACTTACTGTCCCAAGGGCCGTTTTTTCTGTCTGAATTCTACGGCCCTGAACCTGACTGTGTGGCCATTGAGTCCTGGATCCTAGCGTCTTCAGGATTATCTCAAGACGTCATTGCCACCATGAGACGGGCTAGGAAGCCGACGTCTGCCAAGATCTACCACAGGACGTGGAAGATATTCTTATCTTAGTGCTCTGCTCAGGGAGTGTCTCCCTGGCCATTTGCATTGCCTACTTTTCTTTCCTTCCTGCTCTGGTTTGGAAAAAGGTTTGTCGCTCGGCTCCCTTAAAGGAAAAGTCCCAGCGCTGTCTGTATTCTTTCAGAAGCGACTAGCACGACTTCTTCAGGTACGCACGTTCCTGCAGGGGGTTTGTCACATTGTCCCTCCGTACAAGCGGCCGTTAGACCCATGGGATCTGAACAGGGTACTAATTGCTCTCCAGGAGCCGTCCTTCGAGCCTCTGAGGGATGTTTCACTTTCTCGACTTTCACAGAAAGTGGCCTTTCTGGTAGCGGTCACATCTCTTCGGAGAGTGTCCGAACTAGCAGCGCGGTCAGCCAAAGCTCCCTTCCTGGTGTTTCACCAAGACAAGGTAGTGCTGCGCCTGATTCCGGAGTTTCTCCCTAAGGTGGTATCCCCCTTTCTTCTCAATCAGGATATCTCCTTACCTTCCTTTTGTCCTCATCCAGTTCATCGATATGAAATGGATTTGCATTTGTTGGATCTGGTGAGAGCGCTCAGAATCTACATTTCCCGCACGGCGCCCCTGCGCCGCTCGGATGCACTCTTTGTACTTGACTCTGGTCAGCGTAAAGGGTCGCAGGCTTCCAAATCCACCCTGGCTCGATGGATCAAGGAACCAATTCTTGAAGCCTACCGTTCTGCTGGGCTTCCGGTTCCATCAGGGCTGAAGGCCCATTCTACCAGAGCCGTGGGTGCGTCCTGGGCATTACGGCACCAGGCTACGGCTCAGCAGGTGTGCCAGGCAGCTACCTGGTCGAGTCTGCACACTTTCCCAAGCATTATCAGGTGCATACCTACGCTTAGGCGGATGCCAGCCTAGGTAGAAGAGTCCTGCAGGCGGCGGTTGCCTCCATGTAGGGAAGGGCTGTTTTACGGCCCTAACTTGAGGTATTAATTTACCCACCCAGGGACTGCTTTTGGACGTCCCAATCGTCTGGGTCTCCCAATGGAGCGCCGAAGAAGAAGGGAATTTTGTTACTTACCGTAAATTCCTTTTCTTCTAGCTCCAATTGGGAGACCCAGCACCCGCCCTGTTTCCTTCGGGATTTTTGGTTTTTTCGGGTACACATGTTGTTCATGTTGAATGGTTTCAGTTCTCCGATGTTCCTTCGGATTGAATTTGTTTAACCAGTTATTGGCTTTCCTCCTTCTTGCTTTTGCACTAAAACTGAGGAGCCCGTGATCCCACGGGGGGTGTATATGCAGAAGGGGAGGGGCCTTACACTTTTTAGTGTAATACTTTGTGTGGCCTCCGGAGGCAGTAGCTATACACCCAATCGTCTGGGTCTCCCAATTGGAGCTAGAAGAAAAGGAATTTACGGTAAGTAACAAAATTCCCTTCTTTTTCTCTATCTCGTTCCGTTTTCGAGATAAAAATGCTAACTCCGTTGTTTTCCACCAGGTGGCGCTATAGGTGGTTTCATTGTGTAGCGCATGGCTACTTTACTATACCTAGACACCACTTCTATGTCTATAGCTGCCTCCGTTCTCGAGTTAATGGCGGTGGACAGGATACGGGTGGACACACTGTATAGTATAGAAAGGGATCTGATTTACTCCAAAACTTTCCTGCGCAAATCATTGTCAAAAAGTTGCATGCAGTGCCTCCAAATGACCAGCAGATGGTGATATGTTCCAACCTTATAAAACGCCCGCTTTATTTAGGGGTCTTTTGGGTTTCCATATGAATTTCCTTCAAAGTCACCAATGCAATTTAATGTCTTGTGAAAGAAAAAACCTGGACGTCATCCACGCATTGTCTGTATTTTATGGTTTAACGGGTGGTAGAAGATAAGATTTTTTTTCTATATACAAGAAATACAGATGTATCAAGGATTGTAAAAACTGACACCCGTTCTAAAAATGGATCAAGCACACTGAAAAACTGAAAAAGCAAAGACTGTTTTTCAAGAATGAGAAAACAAAAAATGTGAAATCAGCCTTCTATTTCTTAAAGGGTTACTCCCATAATTGTATTATTAGTCTGTATATTAATAATACGTTTTCCTGCTACTTTTTTAATCTCTATCTACCCCTTTATGCATCCATCTTCACATACCTTAATGGTTGGACTAATTATACACTGATAAAACTACATTTCTCAGCAGCACCCTGCTTCTTCTCAGTGCTGCACACCCCTCTCTTCTCCTCCTGCCTACTCCTGAGCTGTCTTTGTTGCCTACTACTGCTAACAGATCAGTGATGTGAAACTGCAAATGCTGCTGTGTTGATGCATATGGCAGACGATTATCTTCTGCTATGTGCATCTTCATAGTGTAATTTGCCGTTTCAGATCATTGATCTGTCACAACTTTGTCGGGCAGGAGAGTTGAGCTCTGCTTGAAATAGAGGTCAGAAATTTGGAAACTTTCCAGTAAACCAAAATGATAATTTTGTAATGAGGTGTAATTGTTGTGTTTTTTTGTCTGTTGATGCATATGGCAGAGGATTATCTTCTGCCATGTGCATCGTCATAGTGGCATTTGCCGTTTTATATCATTGATCTGTCACAGCTGCCTACTAATTACAAGCTTTTTGAATGAATAGGTCCATGGTATCACAAGCCATGCATATGAACGGTCACCAAAGAAGACCACAAAAACAGCAAAAATACCTTCATATTAAATAATCATTGCACCTCTATCTATTAAATACTCAAAACCATGTTTCATTTTATAATGAGGTGCAAATTTATTCATGAATGTACAAAATTGATAAAAGGATAACAATCAGAACAGCACAAAGTGCACAGTAGTGTTTGTAGAAAACATATTAAAAACAGGAAGGTGCGCCCGGAGGGTCCAGCCCAGAAAACATGATCATATAGAAATTATTAACATGGTACAGTGATCAGACGAACAGTAAATCAAATCACTTGGTTATACAAAGATCTCACAGCATGCTATAGATGTTCAAGGGACATAGTGTCAGTTATTTAAATGGATTGCCTAGCAGTTTGTATTATGGCAAGATTGACCATATATGGGCAACAACCCACAGATAACATAAAGACAATCAGATCTTGATCATATGTCCACAGAAGCAGTTGACAACATAACGTAGCCCTTGGCCTGACGTGTATAAAAAACCCTCTTTATACAATTAGAATTGCTTAATGATGGTGCCATATGTGGCAAGGGGAATTTTCATGATTAGATATATGCATAAAAATTTAAACCTGCCAAGCCGGGATCCTGAATGGGATCACAGATTGCGTTGCTGGATCTAGTGTCTTACCAAAGGACTGGGAAGACCCTCAACATGCACACCTCCCTGCACCTCGACGCGTTTCGCTGCCGCTTCGTCGGGAGGTGCAGGGGTGATGTGGGTGGCTGATTATATGCGCGGTCTGGCCTCGGTGACGCTGGCCGGCGTGGATGACGGACATCGGGTGTCACCACTCTGAGATGGTGTTGATAGCCTCCGTCCTGCGCGCGCACGGCCCCCTGATCCTCCCTCCTCCCCTCTGCCCGGCGTCCTATCGGGAGTCCGGCTTGCGCGCATGCGCGGTCTGACTTCCGGGACGCCGGGCAGCGTGGATGATGGACATCGGGCGTCCGCGGCGCGCCACTGTAGGACGGTAGGACACACTGGCCTCTATATAATCAGCCACCCACATCACCCCTGCACCTCCCGACGAAGCGGCAGCGAAACTCGTTGAGGTGCAGGGAGGTGTGCATGTTGAGGGTCTTCCCAGTCCTTTGGTAAGACACTAGATCCAGCAACGCAATCTGTGATCCCATTCAGGATCCCGGCTTGGCAGGTTTAAATTTTTATGCATATATCTAATCATGAAAATTCCCCTTGCCACATATGGCACCATCATTAAGCAATTCTAATTGTATAAAGAGGGTTTTTCATACACGTCAGGCCAAGGGCTACGTTATGTTGTCAACTGCTTCTGTGGACATATGATCAAGATCTGATTGTCTTTATGTTATCTGTGGGTTGTTGCCCATATATGGTCAATCTTGCCATAATACAAACTGCTAGGCAATCCATTTAAATAACTGACACTTTATGTCCCTTGAACATCTAGAGCATGCTGTGAGATCTTTGTATAACCAAGTGATTTGATTTACTGTTCGTCTGATCACTGTACCATGTTAATAATTTCTATATGATCATGTTTTCTGGGCTGGACCCTCCGGGCGCACCTTCCTGTTTTTAATATGTTTTCTACAAACACTACTGTGCACTTTGTGCTGTTCTGATTGTTATCCTTTTATCAATTTTGTACATTCATGAATAAATTTGCACCTCATTATAAAATGAAACATGGCTTTGAGTATTTAATAGATAGAGGTGCAATGATTATTTAATATGAAGGTCTTTTTGCTGTTTTTGTAATTACAAGCTTTGTTGACAGGAGATTTGAGCTCTTTTTGAAATGAGGTCACAAATTTGGAAACTTTCCAGTAGACCAAAATGATAATTTTATAATGAGGTGTAATTGTTGTGGTGGTTTTTTTGTTTGTTGATGCATATGGCAGAGCATTATCTGTCAGTATCATGGTGGCATTTGCAGTGGCACTGTCTAGTTATTACAAGCTTCGTTGTGCAGGAGATTTGAGCTCTGCTAGAAATGAGGTAAAAAATTTGGAAACTTTCCAGTTGACCAAAATTATAATTTTTGCAATGAGGTGTGATTGTTGTGGTGTTTTTTTTGTCTGTTGATGCATGTGGCTGAGGATTTTCTTCTACCATGTGCATCATTATAGTGGCATTTGCAGTGGCACTGCCTAGTTATTACAAGCTTCGTTGTGCAGGAGAGTTGAGCTCTGTTAGAAATGACGCCAGAAATGTGGAAACTTTCCAATACACCAAAATGATATTTTTTTTAATGAGGTGTGATTGTTGTTTTTTTGTCTGTTGATGCATATGGCAGAGGATTATCTTCTGCCATGTGCATCATCATAGTGTCATTTGCCGTTTCATATCACTGATCTGTCACAGCTGCCTAGTAATTGCAAGCTTCGTTGTGCAGGAAAGTTGAGCGCTGCTTGAAATAAGTTCAGACATTTGGAAACTTCCCAGTAGACCAAAATGATAATTTTGTTATGAGGTGTGATTGTTGGGATGTTTTTTTGTCAACTATAAAAGTCTAGAACAGCGCCACCTAGTGGTCTCATTAGCATGAACTATGACACTGATGTAAGGAATGACAACAGCCTGATCTATTACTTTTTTAATCACAGTAGTCCACGGGGGTCCAACAAATAATACTGGGGTACGGGGTTGGATGGATTTGGTAACTAAAGTCATTCATGTCAGCTGTGATTGACCGTCTGACCCGGCCCTTGTATATTACAGAATAGCAGACGTGTATCTTACTCCCTGTTGCCGAGTATTGGACTCTAGAACCAACATCTTAGTGACACCAGACAGAGACTGGTCTCTGAAGTGGGACTCAATGGCGCCATTGTTGACGAGTAAGATATCTTCATCGCTCATGGGCATCCTCATACTGTATCTGATCAGCCGTATTCCTGGAAGCCATTGTATAAGGTCCTGATTACAGCAGTAGATCCACAGCAAACACACCAAGGTGAGGATCATTTCCACTAAGAGGAGGAGGATACACAAACCGTAAATAATCACATGTAGAAGACAACAGTATTCGAGGATGACGTTGGCCAACCAATCTACGCCAAATGCTGCCACCCGTGAACTTCGGGGTGGCAACATGGGTTCAATAGTAGGACTCATCGTAGATGCTTTCTCTCTCTCCTCAATGGTTTTTCCAGTGGTTATTTTGTTGGGCTCCTCAGTGGTGATCCCAACCATGGTGGTGGTCATCATCAACGTAGTTTGGTAAGATGTGGTAGACCTTTCCATGGTTTTTAGTTTTGTCCTTGTGGTTTCCAAAATAGTAGTTTCTGTAGTTGTCATAGTGGTTGGTAACGTGGTGGTTTTTTGTGTAGTTGGTGTTGTGGTTGGTAACGTGGTGGTCTTTTGTGTAGTTGGTGTTGTGGTTGGTAACGTGGTGGTCTTTTGTGTAGTTGGTGTTGTGGTAGGTAACGTGGTGGTCTTTTGTGTAGTTGGTGTTGTGGTTGGTAATGTGGTGGTCTTTTGTGTAGTTGGTAACGTGGTGGTCTTTTGTGTAGTTGGTGGTGTGGTTGGTAACGTGGTGGTCTTTTGTGTAGTTGGTGGTGTGGTTGGTAACGTGGTGGTCTTTTGTGTAGTTGGTGGTGTGGTTGGTAACGTGGTGGTCTTTTGTGTAGTTGGTGTTGTGGTTGGTAACGTGGTGGTCTTTTGTGTAGTTGGTGATGTGGTTGGTAACGTGGTGGTTTTTTGTGAAGTTGGTGTTGTGGTTGGTAATGTGGTGGATTCTTTTATGGTTGGTGTCATGGTTGGTAATGTGGTGGATTCTTTTATCGTTGGTGTCGTGGTTGGTAATGTGGTGGATTCTTTTATGGTTGGTGTCGTGGTTGGTAATGTGGTGGATTCTTTTATGGTCGGTGTTGTGGTCTCCGCGACCTTTTTGGGCACGGAATTTTTTTCTGTAATAGGAGGAGCATTTATGTCCCCTTTAGTTCTTATCGAGCAATGATCCATGTCGTGATCGATGAGCGGGGTGCCATCGGAGCAGACCACGCTTCTTTGGTTCTTAGTTGGACCTTCTTTGGAGGTTACGTAGACTCGGTCTTCATCTGCCTCCAGCCAGTTCTTGAAGTACAGGAGGGCACAGTTACAGTTCCAGGGATTTTTCTCCAGATACACGTAAGACATTTCCAGATCCTCAAAGAAGTTGTCGGGAATCTCGGTGAGACGATTCCCTGATAAGTAAAGAATGTTCAGATTCTCAGAGTAGGAGAGAAGACGGTCAGGAAGATGCCACAACTGGTTGTATGACAAATCCAGATGCCCCAGTGATGGCAAAGCCATAAATACCTAAGACACAGAAGAATATAAAGCATATTAGTTAAATTCTTGTACATACAGTGCCTTGCAAAAGTATTCACCCCCATGGCATTTCACCTATTTTGTTACATTACAACCTGTAATCCACCCGGGCCTGCTTGCGCTGTCAAAATGTGTCACTGAGATTTAAATTGCCGCGGCGGGAATCGCGCCGTTCCCCGCCGCCATCGAAGGTCCCATGACATGATTACAGGGTGCCGATGGTTGCCATGGTAGCGATGGGTCATGAGATGACCCCTGTCGCTATCATGACGTATTTCGTGTGACAGGAGACAGTGCGGCAGCTCTTAAAGGAACAGTGCATTTTTGCGGATCAGAGACGTGCAGCTCTGATCAGCAGAAATGAACAAGTAATCAGAGTCACAAATCACACCACTTTTGCTCCATTGAAAATGCCGTTAAAAAAAGGAAAAAAAATAGACGTATTTGGTATTGCCGAGTTCAGAAATGTCCGATCTATTAAAATATAAAATTAATCTGATCGGTATACGGTGTGGCGAGAAAAAAAAAATCCAAATGCAAAAATTACCTGTTTTTGGTCGTTGCAAAAAATTTTTAAAATGCAATAACAGGAGATCAAAAGCTAGCAACTGCACAGAAATGGTATGAGTAAACACGTCCGCTCAAGATGCAAAAAATAAGCCGCCACTGAGCACCAGATCCCGAAAAATGAGAACGCTACAGGTCACAGAAAATGGCGCCAAAAGCGCTACTCTTTTTTTGAGACAAACTTCAGAAGTATTTTTGAACACTTTACCTAAGTAAACCTATTTATGTTTAGTGTCTATGAATTTGCACCGACCTGAGACATCACACCGACTCATCAGTTTTACCATATAGTGAACACTGTGAATAAAATATACAAAAAACTACCGTGCAATTGCCCTTTTGTTTTGCAATTTCACGCACTTGGAATTTGTTTTCCCGTTTTCCAGTATATTTTATGGTAAAACGTATGATTTTATTCAAAAGTACAACTTGTCCCGCAAAAAAAAAACCCTTGTGGCAATATTGACGGAGAAATAAGAGTTACGATTCTCGCAAGAACTGGAGCAGAAAATGCAAAACGGAAAATTGTCCGGGGGAGAAAGAGTTAAGCAAGATTCACCACTAACCAACCATACCATGAAGACCAAGGAGATCTCCAAACAACACCATGAAGATCAAGGAGTTCTCCAAACAACACTATGAAGACCAAGGAGATCTCCAAACAACACCATGAAGACCAAGGAGATCTTCAAACAACACCATGGAGACCAAGGAGATCTCCAAACAACACCATGAAGACCAAGGAGATCTCCAAAGAATGCTGTGAATACCAAGGAGATCTCCAAACTACACCATGAAGACCAAGGAGATCTCCAAACAACAATATTTAGACCAAGGAAATCCCCAAACACCATGAACACCAACTAGATCTCCAAACAACACAATGAAGACCAAGGAGATCTCCAAACAACACCATGAAGACAAAGGAGATCTTCAAACAACACCATGAAGACCAAGGAGATCTCCAAACAACACCATGAAGACCAAGGAGATCTCCAAAGAATACTGTGAATACCAAGGAGATCTCCAAACTACACCATGAAGACCAAGGAGATCTCCAAAGAATACTGTGAATACAAAAGAGATCTCCAAACTACACCATTTAGACCAAGGAGGTCTCCAAACAACAATATTTAGACCAAGGAAAACCCCAAACAACACCATGAACACCAACTAGATCTCCAAACAACACAATGAAGACCAAGGAGATCTCCAAACAACACCATGAAGACCAAGGAGATCTCCAAACAACACCATGAAGACCAAGGAGATCTCCAAACAACACCATGAAGACAGAGGAGATCGTCAAACAACACCATGAAAACCAATTAAATCTTTAAACAACACCATGAAGACAAAGGAGATCTACAAACAACACCATGAAGACCAAGGAGATCTCCAAAGAATACTGTGAATACCAAAGAGATCTCCAAACTACACCATTTAGACCAAGGAGGTCTCCAAACAACAATATTTAGACCAAGGAAAAGCCCAAACAACAACATGAACACCAACTAGGTCTCCAAACAACAATATTTAGTCCAAGGAAATCCCCAAACAACACCATGAACACCAACTAGATCTCCAAACAACACAATGAAGACCAAGGAGATCTCCAAACAACACCATGAAGACCAAGGAGATCTCCAAACAACACCATGAAGACCAAGGAGATCTCCAAACAACACCATGAAGACCAAGTAGACCTCCAAATAACACCATGATGACCTAGAAGGTCTCCGAACAAGTCAGAGACAATGTGTTAAGAAGTACAAGTCAAAAATATCCCACGCTCTGATGAGCCCCTGGAGAACCATTAAATCCATTATCATCAAATCCGAAGAACATGGTACCACAACAAACCTACCAAGAGAGGGCCACCCACCAAAACTCTTAGCCCAAGCAAGAAGGGCATTAATCCGAGAGGCAGCACAGAGACCAAAGGTAACCCTGAAGGAGCTGCAGAGTTCCTAAGCAGAGACTAGAATATCTGTCCATATGACCACAATAAGCCATACACTCCATAGAGTTGGACTTTGTGGAAGAGGGGCCAGAAAAAAAGACTTTATTTACAGTCAAAAATTGAAGGCTCATTTTGATTTTGTCAAAAGACATGTGGGAGACTCCCCAAATGTACTGAGGAAGGTGCTGTGGTCAGATGAGACCAAAACTGAACTTTTTGGCAAACAAGGTAAACACTATGTCTGGCGCCAAAGTAACACAGCTCATCTCCCCAAGAATACCATCCCCACAGTGAGACATGGTAGCAGCAGCATCATGCTGTGGGGAGGTTTTTCAGCAGCAGGGACTTATATACAGTACAGACCAAATGTTTAGACACACCTCATTCAAAGAGTTTTCTTTATTTTCATGACTCTGAAAATTGTAGATTCACATTGAAGGCATCAAAACCATGCATTAGCACATGTGGAATGAAATACTTAAAAAAGTGTGAAACAACTGAAAATATGTCTTATATTCTAGGTTCTTCACAGTAGCCACCTTTTGCTTTGATTACTGCTTTGCACACTCTTGGGATTCTCTTGATGAGCTTCAAGAGGTAGTCACCGGAAATGGTCTTCACTTCACAGGTGTGCCCTGTCAGGTTTAATAAGTGGGATTTCTTGGCTTATAAATGGGGTTGGGACCATCAGTTGTGTTGTGCAGAAGTCTGGTGGATACACGGCTGATAGTCCTACTGAATAGACTGCTAGAATTTGTATTATGGCAAGAAAAAAGCAGCGAAGTAAAGAAAAACGAGTGCCCATTATTACTTTACGAAATGAAGGTCGGTCAGTCCGAAAAATTGGGAAAACTTTGAAAGTGTCCCCAAGTGCAGTGGCAAAAACCATCAAACGCTACAAAGAAACTGGCTCACATGAGGACTGCCCCAGGAAAGGAAGACCAAGAGTCACCTCTGCTGCGGAGGATAAGTTTATCCGAGTCACCAGCCTCAGAAATCGCAAGTTAACAACAGCTCAGATTAGAGACCAGGTCAATGCCACACAGAGTTCTAACAGCAGACACATCTCTAGAACAACTGTTAAGAGGAGACTTTGTGCAGCAGGCCTTCATGGTAAAATAGCTGCTAGGAAACCACTGCTAAGGACAGGAACAAGCAGAAGAGACTTGTTTGGGCTAAAGAACACAAGGAATGGACATTAGACCAGTGGAAATCTGTGCTTTGGTCTGATGAGTCCAAATTTGAGATCTTTGGATCCAACCACCGTGTCTTTGTAGAAAAGGTGAACGGATGGACTCTACATGGCTGGTTCCCCCCGTGAAGCATGGACTAGGAGGTGTGATGGTGTGGGGGGGCTTCGCTGGTGACACTGTTGGGGGTTTATTCAAAATTGAAGGCATACAGAACCAGCATGGCTACCACAGCATCTTGCAGCGGCGTGCTATTCCATCCGGTTTGCGTTTGGTTGGACCATCATTTATTTTTCAATAGAACAATGACCCCAAACACACCTCCAGGCTGTGTAAGGGCTATTTGACTAAGAAGGAGAGTGATGGGGTGCTACGCCAGATGACCTGGCCTCCACAGGCACCAGACCTGAACCCAATCGAGATGGTTTGGGGTGAGCTGGACCGCAGAGTGAAGGCAAAAGGGCCAACAAGTGCTAAGCATCTCTGGGAACTCCTTCAAGACTGTTGGAAAACAATTTCCGGTGATTACCTCTTAAAGCTCATCAAGAGAATGCCAAGAGTGTGCAAAGCAGTAATCAAAGCAAAAGGCGACGACTGTGAAGAACCTAGAATATAAGACATATTTTCATTTGTTTCACACTTTTTTGTTAAGTATTTCATTCCACATGTAATAATGCATGGTTTTGATGCCTTCAATGTGAATCTACAATTTTCAGAGTCAAGAAAATAAAGAAAACTCTTTGAATGAGAAGGTGTGTCCAAACTTTTGGTCTGTACTGTACATAGAGACTTATTCAAAGAGACGATCAACTGTAAGTGCCGCAAAAGGAGGTACCACAAAGTACTGATCTTAGGGGGGGTTCTGCACACTGACGTTTTCAGTTATTTTGTCCTTTTACTGTTTGCTTCACAATAAAATGAAAAACAAACGTTCACAGTTGTAGACATGATCTCTACATGAACTGAAGTAAGTATTATAGTAGTTATATTCTTGTACCTAGAGTTAGTATTATAGTAGTTATATTCCTGTACATAGGGGGCAGTATTATAGTAGTTATATTCTTGTACCTAGAGTTAGTATTATAGTAGTTATATTCTTGTACATAGGAGCAGTATTATAGTAGTTATATTCTTGTACATAGGAGCAGTATTATAGTAGTTATATTCTTGTACATAGGAGCAGTATTATAGTAGTTATATTCTTGTACATAGAGGGCAGTATTATAGTAGTTATATTCTTGTACATAGGCAGCAGTATTATAGTAGTTATATTCTTGTACCTAGAGGCAGTATTATAGTAGTTATATTCTTGTACATAGAGGGCAGTATTATAGTAGTTATATTCTTGTACATAGGGGCAGTATTATAGTAGTTATATTCTTGTACCTAGAGTTAGTATTATAATAGTTATATTCTTGTACATAGGGGCAGTATTATAGTAGTTATATTCTTGTACCTAGAGTTAGTATTATAGTAGTTATATTCTTGTACATAGGGGCACTATTATAGTAGTTATATTCTTGTACATAGGGGGCAGTATTATAGTAGTTATATTCTTGTACATAGGGGCAGTATTATAGTAGGTATATTCTTGTACATAGGGGCACTATTATAGTAGTTATATTCTTGTACATAGGGGGCAGTATTATAGTAGTTATATTCTTGTACATCGGGGGCAGTATTATAGTAGTTATATTCTTGTACATAGGGACAGTATTATAGTAGTGATATTCTTGTACATAGGGGGCAGTATTATAGTAGTGATATTCTTGTACATAGGGGCAGTATTTTAGTAGTTATATTCTTGTACCTAGAGGCAGTATTATAGTAGTTATATTCTTGTACATAGAGGGCAGTATTATAGTAGTTATATTCTTGTACATAGGGGCAGTATTATAGTAGTTATATTCTTGTACCTAGAGGCAGTATTATAGTAGTTATATTCTTGTACATAGGGGGCAGTATTATAGTAATTATATTCTTGTACATAGGGGGCAGTATTATAGTAGTTATATTCCTGTACATAGGAGGCAGTATTATAGTAGTTATATTCTTGTATATAGAGGACAGTATTATAGTAGTTATATTCTTGTACATAGGGGCAGTATTATAGTAGTTATATTCTTGTACATAGGGGGCAGTATTATAGTAGTTATATTCTTGTACATAGGGGGCAGTATTATAGTAGTTATATTCTTGTACATAGGGGACAGTATTATAGTAGTTATATTCTTGTACATAGCGGCAGTATTATAGTAGTTATATTCTTGTATATAGGGGGCAGTATTATAGTAGTTATATTCTTGTACATAGGAGCAGTATTATAGCAGTTATATTCTTGTATATAGGGGGCAGTATTATAGTAGTTATATTCCTGTACATAGGGGCAGTATTATAGCAGTTATATTCTTGTATATAGGGGGCAGTATTATAGTAGTTATATTCCTGTACATAGGGGCAGTATTATAGCAGTTATATTCTTGTATATAGGGGGCAGTATTATAGTAGTTATATTCTTGTACCTAGAGTTAGTATTATAGTAGTTATATTCCTGTACATAGGGGGCAGTATTATAGTAGTTATATTCTTGTACCTAGAGTTAGTATTATAGTAGTTATATTCTTGTACATAGGAGCAGTATTTTAGTAGTTATATTCTTGTACCTAGAGGCAGTATTATAGTAGTTATATTCTTGTACATAGAGGGCAGTATTATAGTAGTTATATTCTTGTACATAGGGGCAGTATTATAGTAGTTATATTCTTGTACCTAGAGTTAGTATTATAGTAGTTATATTCTTGTACATAGGGGCAGTATTATAGTAGTTATATTCTTGTACCTAGAGTTAGTATTATAGTAGTTATATTCTTGTACATAGGGGCACTATTATAGTAGTTATATTCTTGTACATAGGGGGCAGTATTATAGTAGTTATATTCTTGTACATAGGGGCAGTATTATAGTAGGTATATTCTTGTACATAGGGGCACTATTATAGTAGTTATATTCTTGTACATAGGGGGCAGTATTATAGTAGTTATATTCTTGTACATCGGGGGCAGTATTATAGTAGTTATATTCTTGTACATAGGGACAGTATTATAGTAGTGATATTCTTGTACATAGGGGGCAGTATTATAGTAGTGATATTCTTGTACATAGGGGCAGTATTTTAGTAGTTATATTCTTGTACCTAGAGGCAGTATTATAGTAGTTATATTCTTGTACATAGAGGGCAGTATTATAGTAGTTATATTCTTGTACATAGGGGCAGTATTATAGTAGTTATATTCTTGTACCTAGAGGCAGTATTATAGTAGTTATATTCTTGTACATAGGGGGCAGTATTATAGTAATTATATTCTTGTACATAGGGGGCAGTATTATAGTAGTTATATTCCTGTACATAGGAGGCAGTATTATAGTAGTTATATTCTTGTATATAGAGGACAGTATTATAGTAGTTATATTCTTGTACATAGGGGCAGTATTATAGTAGTTATATTCTTGTACATAGGGGGCAGTATTATAGTAGTTATATTCTTGTACATAGGGGGCAGTATTATAGTAGTTATATTCTTGTACATAGGGGACAGTATTATAGTAGTTATATTCTTGTACATAGCGGCAGTATTATAGTAGTTATATTCTTGTATATAGGGGGCAGTATTATAGTAGTTATATTCTTGTACATAGGAGCAGTATTATAGCAGTTATATTCTTGTATATAGGGGGCAGTATTATAGTAGTTATATTCCTGTACATAGGGGCAGTATTATAGCAGTTATATTCTTGTATATAGGGGGCAGTATTATAGTAGTTATATTCCTGTACATAGGGGCAGTATTATAGCAGTTATATTCTTGTATATAGGGGGCAGTATTATAGTAGTTATATTCTTGTATATAGGAGCAGTATTATAGTAGTTATATTCTTGTACATAGGGGCAGTATTATAGTAGTTATATTCCTGTACATAGGGGCAGTATTATAGTAGTTATATTCCTGTACATAGGGGGCAGTATTATAGTAGTTATATTCTTGTATATAGGGGCAGTATTATAGTAGTTATATTCCTGTACATAGGAGCAGTATTATAGTAGTTATATTCTTGTACATAGGGGGCAGTATTATAGTAGTTATATTCTTGTACATAGGGGGCAGTATTATAGTAGTTATATTCTTGTACATAGGGGCAGTATTATAGTGATTATATTCTTACACATAGGGGCAGTATTATAGTAGTTATATTCTTGTACATAGGAGCAGTATTATAGCAGTTATATTCTTGTACATAGGGAGCAGTATTATAGCAGTTATATTCTTGTATATAGGGGCAGTATTATAGTAGTTATATTCTTGTATATAGGAGCAGTATTATAGTAGTTATATTCTTGTACATAGGGGCAGTATTATAGTAGTTATATTCTTGTACCTAGAGTTAGTATTATAGTAGTTATATTCTTGTACATAGGGACAGTATTATAGTAGTTATATTCTTGTACATAGGGGGCAGTATTATAGTAGTTATATTCTTGTACATAGGGGACAGTATTATAGTAGTTATATTTTTGTACCTAGAGGCAGTATTATAGTAGTTATATTCTTGTACATAGGGGCAGTATTATAGTAGTTATATTCTTGTACCTAGAGGCAGTATTATAGTAGTTATATTCTTGTACATAGGGGGCAGTATTATAGTAGTTATATTCTTGTACATAGCGGCAGTATTATAGTAGTTATATTCCTGTACATAGGGGCAGTATTATAGCAGTTATATTCTTGTACATAGCGGCAGTATTATAGTAGTTATATTCCTGTACATAGGAGCAGTATTATAGTAGTTATATTCTTGTACATAGGAGCAGTATTATAGTAGTTTTATTCTTGTACATAGAGGGCAGTATTATAGTAGTTATATTCTTGTACATAGGGGCAGTATTATAGTAGTTATATTCTTGTATATAGGAGCAGTATTATAGTAGTTATATTCTTGTACATAGGGGACAGTATTATAGTAGTTATATTCTTGTACATAGGGGGCAGTATTATAGTAGTTATATTCCTGTACATAGGGGGCAGTATTATAGTAGTTATATTCTTGTACATAGGGGGCAGTATTATAGTAGTTATATTCTTGTACATAGGGGACAGTATTATAGTAGTTATATTTTTGTACCTAGAGGCAGTATTATAGTAGTTATATTCTTGTACATAGGGGCAGTATTATAGTAGTTATATTCTTGTACCTAGAGGCAGTATTATAGTAGTTATATTCTTGTACATAGGGGGCAGTATTATAGTAGTTATATTCTTGTACATAGCGGCAGTATTATAGTAGTTATATTCCTGTACATAGGGGCAGTATTATAGCAGTTATATTCTTGTACATAGCGGCAGTATTATAGTAGTTATATTCCTGTACATAGGAGCAGTATTATAGTAGTTATATTCTTGTACATAGGAGCAGTATTATAGTAGTTTTATTCTTGTACATAGAGGGCAGTATTATAGTAGTTATATTCTTGTACATAGGGGCAGTATTATAGTAGTTATATTCTTGTATATAGGAGCAGTATTATAGTAGTTATATTCTTGTACATAGGGGACAGTATTATAGTAGTTATATTCTTGTACATAGGGGGCAGTATTATAGTAGTTATATTCCTGTACATAGGGGGCAGTATTATAGTAGTTATATTCTTGTACATAGGGGGCAGTATTATAGTAGTTATATTCTTGTACATAGGGGGCAGTATTATAGTAGTTATATTCTTGTACATAGGGGCAGTATTATAGTGATTATATTCTTGTACATAGGGGCAGTATTATAGTAGTTATATTCTTGTACATAGGGAGCAGTATTATAGCAGTTATATTCTTGTATATAGGGGCAGTATTATAGTAGTTATATTCTTGTACATAGGAGCAGTATTATAGCAGTTATATTCTTGTACATAGGGGGGCAGTATTATAGTAGTTATATTCTTGTACATAGAGGCAGTATTATAGTAGTTATATTCTTGTACATAGGGGGCAGTATTATAGTAGTTATATTCTTGTACATAGGGGCAGTATTATAATAGTTATATTCTTGAACATAGGAGCAGTATTATAGTAGTTATATTCTTGTACATAGGGGCAGTATTATAATAGTTATATTCTTGTACATAGGAGCAGTATTATAGTAGTTATATTCTTGTACATAGGGGCAGTATTATAGTAGTTATATTCTTGTACATAGGGGGGCAGTATTATAGTAGTTATATTCTTGTACATAGGGGCAGTATTATAGTAGTTATATTCTTGTACATAGGAGCAGTATTATAGTAGCTATATTCTTGTACATAGGGGCAGTATTATATAGTTATATTCTTGTACATAGGGGCAGTATAGTAGTTATATTCTTGTACATAGGGGCAGTATTATAGTAGTTATATTCTTGTACATAGGAGCAGTATTATAGTAGCTATATTCTTGTACATAGGGGCAGTATTATATAGTTATATTCTTGTACATAGGGGCAGTATTATAGTAGTTATATTCTTGTACATAGGGGGCAGTATTATAGTAGTTATATTCCTGTACATAGGGGCAGTATTATAGTAGTTATATTCTTGTACATAGGGGGCAGTATTATAGTAGTTATATTCTTGTACATAGGGGCAGTATTATAGTAGTTATATTCTTGTACATAGGAGCAGTATTATAGTAGTTATATTCTTGTACATAGGGGCAGTATTATAATAGTTATATTCTTGTACATAGGAGCAGTATTATAGTAGTTATATTCTTGTACATAGGGGCAGTATTATAGTAGTTATATTCTTGTACATAGGGGGGCAGTATTATAGTAGTTATATTCTTGTACATAGGGGCAGTATTATAGTAGTTATATTCTTGTACATAGGAGCAGTATTATAGTAGTTATATTCTTGTACATAGGGGCAGTATTATAGTAGTTATATTCTTGTACATAGGAGCAGTATTATAGTAGCTATATTCTTGTACATAGGGGCAGTATTATATAGTTATATTCTTGTACATAGGGGCAGTATTATAGTAGTTATATTCTTGTACATAGGGGGCAGTATTATAGTAGTTATATTCCTGTACATAGGGGCAGTATTATAGTAGTTATATTCTTGTACATAGGGGGCAGTATTATAGTAGTTATATTCTTGTACATAGGGGCAGTATTATAGTAGTTATATTCTTGTACATAGGGGGCAGTATTATAGTAGTTATATTCTTGTACATAGGAGGCTGTATTATAGTAGTTATATTCTTGTACATAGGGGCAGTATTATAGTAGTTATATTCTTGTACATAGGGGCAGTATTATAATAGTTATATTCTTGTACATAGGAGCAGTATTATAGTAGTTATATTCCTGTACATAGGAGCAGTATTATAGTAGTTTTATTCTTGTACATAGAGGGCAGTATTATAGTAGTTATATTCTTGTACATAGGGGCAGTATTATAGTAGTTATATTCTTGTATATAGGAGCAGTATTATAGTAGTTATATTCTTGTACATAGGGGCAGTATTATAGTAGTTATATTCTTGTACATAGGGGCAGTATTATAGTAGTTATATTCTTGTACATAGGGGGCAGTATTATAGTAGTTATATTCCTGTACATAGGGGCAGTATTATAGTAGTTATATTCTTGTACATAGGGGCAGTATTATAGTAGTTATATTCTTGTACATAGGGGGCAGTATTATAGTAGTTATATTCTTGTACATAGGGGGCAGTATTATAGTAATTATATTCTTGTACATAGGGGCAGTATTATAGTGATTATATTCTTACACATAGGGGCAGTATTATAGTAGTTATATTCTTGTACATAGGGAGCAGTATTATAGCAGTTATATTCTTGTATATAGGGGCAGTATTATAGTAGTTATATTCTTGTACATAGGAGCAGTATTATAGCAGTTATATTCTTGTACATAGGGGGGCAGTATTATAGTAGTTATATTCTTGTACATAGGGGCAGTATTATAGTAGTTATATTCTTGTACATAGGAGCAGTATTATAGTAGTTATATTCTTGTACATAGGGGCAGTATTATAGTAGCTATATTCTTGTACATAGGGGCAGTATTATATATTTATATTCTTGTACATAGGAGCAGTATTATAGTAGTTATATTCTTGTACATAGGGGCAGTATTATAGTAGTTATATTCTTGTACATAGGAGCAGTATTATAGTAGTTATATTCTTGTACATAGGGGGCAGTATTATAGTAGTTATATTCCTGTACATAGGGGCAGTATTATAGTAGTTATATTCTAGTATATAGGGGCAGTATTATAGTAGTTATATTCCTGTACATAGGGGCAGTATTATAGTAGTTATATTCTAGTATATAGGGGCAGTATTATAGTAGTTATATTCTTGTACATAGGAGCAGTATTATAGTAGTTATATTCCTGTACATAGGGGCAGTATTATAGTAGTTATATTCCATACATATAGGTGGTATATTTTGTCCTCACCTTTTCTGGGAGTGAGTTGATCTGGTTATGCTGCAGCTCCAGGTGTGTCAGCCTCTTCAGCCCCATGAAGGCGTCCTCCTGGATGGTGACGATCTGGTTGTTGGATAGCACCAGTTTAGTTAGTGCGGATAGCTGTGACACTTTGGGCAGTTTTCTTAGTGAGTTGTTGGCCAGGTTGAGTTCTTCTATGATTAATGGTATGTCTATATCAAACTTGGTCATCCCATTATCAGTAATTTCCAGTTCTACCAAATTGTTAAAGCCCTTAAACATGGAGGTGGAGATAGACTTGAAGTTGTTATAGGACAGGAGGAGGACGGTGGTGGTCTTCTGGATGTCAGTCACCGGGAGAACCGACAAACCAAGATTGGTACAAGATGTTTCTTCCTTATTTTTGACCTTCTCAGTGGTACAAGAAGGATTGGAGAAAACTTTACTGACTACGACGAGACCGAAGAGGCCGAAGCCAAGAAGGAAATTCATGATGAAGCTGAAGGAAAGTCTGTGACCTGGAAGACAAAGATGAGGAACTGTAAAAACATCAGTCTCATCTTTACAACATCTTCTCTGAATTCTCCTCTATTCTGCTCTCACCATCATATCTGCCGCAGCTTCAGTCATGATGTCTTCTGGCTATTACTAATGCCGAGAGCAGCTCTTCTCACCGACCCACCAGATATCAGTTATACACCACCCACTGCCGATTTGACACGTTTTGTCACCTACAGAGAATGGAGATCTATAATTTTTATCGTAGGTAACTTCAACTGAAAAAGACAGAATAAAAAATATCTAAAATATCCCACTGTATGATTTTTACATAATCAATGTGTATTTACACACTGCAGTGGGGATTTCGGCGACTCCTCCACAGATCTTCTCCAGATCTTTCAGGTCACTCCTCCATACAGATCTTCTCCAGATCTTTCAGGTCACTCCTCCATACATATCTTCTCCAGATCTTTCAGGTCACTCCTCCATACATATCTTCTCCAGATCTTTCAGGTCACTCCTCCATACATATCTTCTCCAGATCTTTCAGGTCACTCCTCCATACATATCTTCTCCAGATCTTTCAGGTCACTCCTCCATACAGATCTTCTCCAGATCTTTCAGGTCACTCCTCCATACATATCTTCTCCAGATCTTTCAGGTCACTCCTCCATACATATCTTCTCCAGATCTTTCAGGTCACTCCTCCATACATATCTTCTCCAGATCTTTCAGGTCACTCCTCCATACATATCTTCTCCAGATCTTTCAGGTCACTCCTCCATACAGATCTTCTCCAGATCTTTCAGGTCACTCCTCCATACAGATCTTCTCCAGATCTTTCAGGTCACTCCTCCATACAGTATGGGGAGATAAGGCATGCACACCAGTGACTATGGAAGGGGAATACATGTAATAGCAGAAACTGCTGTGTGAATACTGACATGAAAAATTCAATAGCTATTTGTAAGAATGAAATGTGAAAAATGGAACCTGCATTACTGCCATGAATATATGAATAAAGAGAAATTTAGCTACTGAATTGATCAATGCAATAGAGCCCCAACACTACGCCAAAGTATTTCTCTACGTTGGGGTCCCTAGCTTGTGTGTGTCCTCTCATGCAGTTAAAAAACTTACCGTGTATGGGAGGCTGAGACCCAGGCTATATATACGATGTGGATTGGCAATAGGTGTGTATGGGGAGGGTTCACAAACGAAAAACTACTAACATTAAGGAATAACGTTTGGAACTCCATTCTACGTCTGAACTGGGTGCAAAAAACCTAAAAAACATCACTATGGGGAGATAAGGCATGCACACCAGTGACTATGGAAGGGGAATACATGGAATAACTCCTCCATACAGATCTTCTCCAGATCTTTCAGGTCACTCCTCCATACAGATCTTCTCCAGATCTTTCAGGTCACTCCTCCAGACAGATCTTCTCCAGATGTTTCAGGTCACTCCTCCATACAGATCTTCTCCAGATCTTTCAGGTCACTCCTCCATACAGATCTTCTCCAGATCTTTCAGGTCACTCCTCCATACAGATCTTCTCCAGATGTTTCAGGTCTCTCCTCCATACAGATCTTCTCCAGATCTTTCAGGACACTCCTCCATACAGATCTTCTCCAGATCTTTCAGGTCACTCCTCCAGACAGATCTTCTCCAGATGTTTCAGGTCACTCCTCCATACAGATCTTCTCCAGATCTTTCAGGTCATTCCTCCATACAGATCTTCTCCAGATGTTTCAGGTCACTCCTCCATACAGATCTTCTCCAGATCTTTCAGGTCACTCCTCCATACAGATCTTCTCCAGATGTTTCAGGTCTCTCCTCCAGACAGATCTTCTCCAGATCTTTCAGGACACTCCTCCATACAGATCTTCTCCAGATCTTTCAGGTCACTCCTCCATACAGATCTTCTCCAGATCTTTCAGGTCACTCCTCCATACAGATCTTCTCCAGATGTTTCAGGTCACTCCTCCATACAGATCTTCTCCAGATCTTTCAGGTCACTCTTCCATACAGATGTTCTCCAGATCTTTCAAGTTTCAGGGCTGCAGCTGGGAAATATTGATTTTCAGCTCCTACAAAGATTTCCTATTGGGGTCAGGTCTGGAGACTGGTTAGGTTACTCCAGGACCATGAAATGCTCCTTACGGAGCCGCTCCTTAGTTGCTCTGGCTTTGTGTTTTGACTGTGTTGGCCAAAAACTTGCAATACATAACCTCATCCATCCTCCTTTCATTACGATGCAGTTGTCCCGTCACTTTGGCAGAAAAGCACCCCCAAAGTGTGATGTTTCCACCACAATGCTTTGGGAAGGTGTTGTTGGGGTTGTACTCATCCTTCTTCTTTCTCCAAACACAGCGAGTGGAGTTCATACCAAAAAATTCTATTTTAGTCTCATCTGTCCACATGACCTTTTCCCATGCCTCCTCTGGATCATCCAGATGGTCATTGGCAAACTTCAAATGGGCCTTGAAAGGGTACCTTTTGTGCCCTACAGGATTGTAATCCATGACAGCATAGTGTGTTACTAATCTGTGAGACTATGGTGCCATCTCTCTTCAGGTCATTGACTAGGTCCTCCCGTGTAGTCGTCGGCTGATTCCTGAGCTTTCTCAGAATCATCCTTACCCCACAAGTTGAGATCTTGCAAGGAGCCCCAGACCAAGTAAGATATAAGTGGCACGGAAGCTCAGTGGTTAGCACTGCAGTCTTGCAGCGCTGGGGTCATGGGTTCAAATCCCACTAAGGACACCAACTGCAAGGAGTTTGTATGTTCTCCCCGTGTTTGCATGGGGGTTCTCCGGTTTCCTCCCACACTCCAAAAACATACTCACAGGGAACCTAGATTGTGAGCCCCAATGGAGACAAAGTTGTCACTGTATGTAAAGCGCTGTGGAATTAACAGCACTATATAAATGAATAAATATTATTATTATTATTGACAGTCATCTTGTGTTTCTTCCATTTTCTAATAATTACACCAACAGTTGTTGCCTTCTCACCAAGCTGCTTGCCTATTGTCCTGTACCACATCCCTGCCTTGTGCAGGTCTACAATTTTGTCCCTGATGTCCTTAGACAGCTCTATGGTCTTGGCCATGATGCAGAGATTGGACTGTGATTGATTGAGTGTTTGGACAGGAGTCTTTCATACAGGTAACATTTTCAAACAGGTGCAATTAATACAGCAGAATTCTTGCTGGTTGATAGGTGATAAAATACTTATTTAATGCAATAAAATGCAAATTCATTATATCAAAATCCTTTTTGGACTCTGTCACAGTTGAAGTTACCTACTAATAAAATTACAGACCATTCCTTGTAGATGGGAAAACTTGCAAAATTAGCAGAGGATCAAATACTTATTCTCCCCACGGTATGTGTACTTTTATATATATATATATATATATATATATATATATAAAAAATACTCATAGGTTATCGTACATCCCCTCACCTTGGCCAGACGCTCCTGTCCTCACCGTCCTCCGCTGCCTTCTTCTCTTCTTCTTCTGCTTTGTGGTCTTCACGCTTCTGCGCTCGGAGCTTATCACATGGAGCTGATGCTTCCTGGCGTTAAATTTGTATGTTCTGGAAACTCATAATGTTCCTGTGGTTTCTAAGAAGGAGCCGCTGTCTCCCTGTATTATATATTCTATACTACAATAATCTTGCAACCCTATATACATGCACATATACAATCCATTTCTAGTAATGCTGGAAATCCCCTTGTGTATAAAGTAAATATAAAAAGTCTACACGCCCCTGGTAAAAAGCTAGCTTTTCATCATGTAAAAGAAAACCTACCAAAAAATCTGATTAACCCCGTGTAAAGTTTATCCGTTCTGGGAGGATTTTAGTTGCATTTTACAATAAAATCCATGGCCCATAAACAGCTGACAACACAGCAAAGGGATCTCATTGTAAGGTATCAGGCAAGAGAAGACTACAATGAAATTTCCAAGGCATTAGATCTACCATGAAGCGCTGTGAAGACGTCATAAAGAAGTGGCTTACTTTTGGCACAAGAGTGACATTACTTGAAAGAGGACATCTCTCAAAAGCTGATGAAAAGACAGGAAGATAATTGATCTAGGAGGTTTCAAGAGGTGGGCAGGAACATTAAAGGAGCTGCATGAATTTCTGGCAAGTACAGGTTGAGTACTATCTCCTGTTTTCCTCATATGTCTGGTCAATGGGGTAGGGAAACAAGATAGAAACTTTTTCTTCCAAAGAAAAAAAACATCCAAGCTCAGTTATATTTTGCGAAGACCTACATCAAGTCTACGAAATGCATGTAAGAAAAGTGTCTGATGAGACCACGGTGGAACTTTTTGGCTATAATTCCAAATGCTGAAAAATCAATAATGTGCATCACCAAAAGATCACCCTCCCCATGATGAGGCATGGTGGAGGCAGCATTATGCTTTGGGTCTGATTTGTGGCAGCTGAAACTGGTGCTAAGGTCAAGGAAATTATCAACATTTTCAAAGATCAGTCAATTCTGCATCAAAACCTTCAGGTCTCTGTTAAAAAAGCTTAAAATGACGATGAATTTCACCTTTGAGCATGATAACGAATTTAAGTGACCTCAATATCAACAGAAGAACGGCTTCATTAGAAGAAGATGGAGATTAACGTGTCACACAGAGTTTTGCACAAACTTAGCTGACTGTCACGGCGGTATTGGACTCTGTTCAGATTGTAGATTCTGACACTCCGTCCAATTGTTTCTCTGGTGTCTGGAATCAACACAGGCTGATTCAGGCGTCGACCTGCTGTGTGCTGATCCATAGGTAGGCTAGCAAGAGTTAAGCTCTGCTGGTCTGCTTTCTTCTTTAATCACATGTTGTGGAGAGACCTATCACACCTGCTCCCCTCCTATTTATGGTGGTGGGATCCTTCCACCCATGCTAGCTATAGTTTATTTTATTTTGGTCTGTGAGGTGTGGTGTTCCAGACTTTCTGGTGCTTGGTGCAATTGTGGAGTTTACCCCTGTTGTTTTGTCGCTTCCTTCCTGCTCTTATTTTTTCCCCCTGAATCTCATGTTGTCTTTACCCTCTATGTGCATGCTGTGTGACAGAGTTTTGATTTTTTTCCCTTGCCTGTCTTTATCTGTAGGTTTCAACACACACCTGTCCCGTCCCTCCCAAGGGGAAGGGTGAATCAGATCAGGACTGGTCAGGAGCAGGGCCAGGAAGGAGACTACGGCCTCTCCACCATCAGGAGATTAGGGATAGTATAGGGCCCCCTAGCTTGAGAGACAGCTTAGGAGAACTGGTTGACCAGTATCGCAAAGTTATCGTGACAGAAAGTCCAGTGAGAGCTCAGACTTGAATCCAATAGAAATTGGATGACCAACAGAGTAGAGTGTGAGGAGGCTTATACCGGCAGGGTGGTCTCCAGCTTAGGATAGATCTTCTTGGGCTGAATTTCCAGGTCTTCATTTTTATTACATTTTTGTGAGTAGCAACATTTGTCCGGAGAGTGGTGGAGGATCCCAGGGTAGTACTGAACCAGAAACCTCTTTGGCACTAATTTTACAGCAAGGATTTGAGTTTTTGTCTAGTCTTCTGAACGACCATCATGAGTCCTCATGTGTGTGTTTCCAGACTTCAATTCTTTCCTATGTTGACGTCCAAGGTCAGGCATCTCCACCATCAGGAGTATCCGTGAGATTAGGGATAGTGTAGGGCCCCTGGCTTGAGTGACAGCCTAGGAGAACCGGTTGACCGCTATCCCAAAGTCATTGTGACAGAAAGTCCAGTGAGAGCTCAGACTTGAATCCAATAGAAAAGATGGCTAACGACCAACAGAATAGGGCGTGAGGAGCTTGTACCAGTAGGTTGGTGTTCAGCTTAGGCTAGATGATCTTGGACTAAATTTCCAGGTCTTTGTTGGTATTACATTTTCGTGAGTAGCAACATATGTTCGGACAGTGGTGTAGGACCATAGGGCATTACTGAACCAGGACCTCCTTTGGCGCTAATTTTATAGCAAGGAGTTGACTTTTCGTGTAGGTCTAGTCTTGTGAACGACCATCATGAGTCCACTTGTGTATGTCTCCAACACTTCTTGGGTGGTGGACTTGAATTCTTTCCTATGTTGGTTTCCAAGGAAAAGCTAGAGTAAACCAGGTTGGGTTCCGTATTTTCAATGATGCCAAAGGGTTGCTGTAATTTTTTGGGAACATCATTTCCCAACAAGCTTCACACAAGGTGAGAATTATCTGAGGAGCTGGGACTTGTCTTCTCACGGTGACTCCATCCTTTATGCTGCCGTGAGAATCAATGAGTCTATTTGGCAACTTTCCACATCTAACAATAGTTTTTAAAAGATATTTTGTGAAAGACGGTCCTACAATTCCAGATCCCGGGTGTAGGGTGATCTCACTACAGGAGTAACGTAATGTGCAGCTTGGAGAGAAGATGCGGTATCTTATACTATTTTAGGACTTCATTAACCTTAAAGAACTCACGAAGGAGACTCGATAAGACTCTTGTTTCCTGTCCCCTTCATTCCTTCTGTCCAGACAGCGTTCTAAAGTTCATCTGCCTCACAATAAGCCATATGTAATGTCTGCCGGCTGCTGCACGCGTCCCTCACCATCACCATCATCATCTGCGGAAGAAAAGTGCCTATTAATCAGGAAGAAGGGGAAGTGTAAATGAAGACGTTATACACCTGAAACACAGAAAACTATCTATACCTCATATAACACTGCCCCCTATGTACAAGAATATAACTACTATAATACTGCCCCTATGTACAAGAATATAACTACTATAATACTGCTCCTATGTACAAGAATATAACTACTATAATACTGCCTCTATGTACAAGAATATATCTACTATAATACTGCTCCTATGTACAAGAATATAACTGCTATAATACTGCTCCTATGTACAAGAATATAACTACTATAATACTGCCCCCTATGTACAAGAATATAACTGCTATAATACTGCTCCTATATACAAGAATATAACTGCTATAATACTGCCCCCTATGTACAAGAATATAACTGCTATAATACTGCTCCTATGTACAAGAATATAACTGCTATAATACTGTCCCCTATGTACAAGGATATAACTGCTATAATACTGCCCCTATGTACAAGAATATAACTGCTATAATACTGCTCCTATGTACAAGAATATAACTACTATAATACTGCCCCTATGTACAAGAATATAACTGCTATAATACTGCTCCTATGTACAAGAATATAACTACTATAATACTGCTTCCTATGTACAAGAATATAACTGCTATAATACTGCTCCTATGTACAAGAATATAACTGCTATAATACTGTCCCCTATGTACAAGAATATAACTGCTATAATACTGCCCCCTATGTACAAGAATATATCTACTATAATACTGCCCCTATGTACAAGAATATAACTGCTATAATACTGTCCCCTATGTACAAGAATATAACTGCTATAATACTGCCCCCTATGTACAAGAATATAACTACTATAATACTGCTCCTATGTACAAGAATATAACTAGTATAATACTGCTCCTATGTACAAAAATATAACTACTATAATACTGCCCCCTATGTACAAGAATATAACTGCTATAATACTGTCCCCTATGTACAAGAATATAACTACTATAATACTGCTCCTATGTACAAAAATATAACTACTATAATACTGCCCCTATGTACAAGAATATAACTACTATAATACTGCCCCTATGTACAAGAATATAACTACTATAATACTGCCCCTATGTACAGGAATATAACTACTATAATACTGCTCCTATGTACAAGAATATATCTACTATAATACTGCTCCTATGTACAGGAATATAACTACTATAATACTGCCCCTATGTACAAGAATATAACTACTATAATACTGCCCCTATGTACAAGAATATAACTACTATAATACTGCCCCTATGTACAAGAATATAACTACTATAATACTGCCCCCTATGTACAAGAATATAACTACTATAATACTGCTCCTATGTACAGGAATATAACTACTATAATACTGCCCCCTATGTACAAGAATATAACTACTATAATACTGCTCCTATGTACAGGAATATAACTACTATAATACTGCCCCTATATATAGACTACTGTAATTACTATCATGCTGCCCCCTCTGGAAAAGAATGGAATTGCCATAACTGCTTGCACATACATACCGTATATGCTATGAGTGGGGGTGGGGTGTCAGTGATACTGGTGACAGCTGTTCATTGCATTGAGGGTCAGGGGCGTAACGGAGATCTGTCTTCGGGGACATAGAGCATTTTCTTTCTTTTGTAGGAGACCCCATATCTTGCCATTAGATATTGTCCTCCATTCTCCTGCACTGTCCTGGTCTCTCTTCTGTATTACGGCCCCATTTTTCTGGGCGTGAAGCTGACAATCTAATCATGGGCTGGGGGCTGAGAACTTTCTTGCTGCTTCCACTTCTGAGCTGTGAGTTCATCTTTCTATGTATCTATGTATGGAGCTGACGGCGTGTTGTGTGTCTCTCGTGTTTTCCTGGTCACTGTCTGCACCATGTTTGTGGTGTTTGGGGTGGGGGAGGTTTCCACCTCCTTGTATAGCCCACCATACATGAGATGTTTAGGAAGGAGAGCTGTCAACGTACCATAAGGTGTCAGCCATCATCTGCACCACCATCATCAGTTGTCTAAAGCCAGCTTTACACCTTACAATTAGGGATGCGATCTCGTATGCGATGTGACACGCCCAGGTCGCATATGCGATTGAATGAGATCGCACGTAGGTCGTTCATTTGCTGTCACACGAGCGTTAGTAGTCTATGTTAAATTGGTCAATTTTGTGTGCGATCCTTTAGATCATGTGTTCTGTGACGTATGCATTGGGCACCCTTTTTTTTTTTTTTATTTATTGACTTGACAAGCGTGTGTAATGTGTAGGGATGCGTTTTTACTATGTCATCTGCCATTCAGCTCTGCTACATGGCCGCTGACAGCAGACACAGACAGCCATGTAGCAGAGCTGAATGGCAGATGACAGCAGACACAGACAGCCATGTAGCAGAGCTGAATGGCAGATGACAGCAGACACAGACAGCCATGTAGCAGAGCTGAATGGCCGCTGACAGCAGACACAGACAGCCATGTAGCAGAGCTGAATGGCAGATGACAGCAGACACAGACAGCCATGTAGCAGAGCTGAATGGCAGATGACAGCAGACACAGACAGCCATGTAGCAGAGCTGAATGGCAGATGACAGCAGACACAGACAGCCATGTAGCAGAGCTGAATGGCAGATGACAGCAGACACAGACAGCCATGTAGCAGAGCTGAATGGCAGATGACAGCAGACACAGACAGCCATGTAGCAGAGCTGAATGGCAGATGACAGCAGACACAGACAGCCATGTAGCAGAGCTGAATGGCAGATGACAGCAGACACAGACAGCCATGTAGCAGAGCTGAATGGCAGATGACAGCAGACACAGACAGCCATGTAGCAGAGCTGAATGGCCGCTAACAGCAGCCACAGACAGCCATGTAGCAGAGCTGAATAGCAGATGACAGCAGACACAGACAGCCATGTAGCAGAGATAAATGGCAGATGACAGCAGACACAGACAGCCATGTAGCAGAGATAAATGGCAGATGACAGCAGCCACAGACAGCCATGTAGCAGAGCTGAATGGCAGATGACAGCAGCCACAGACAGCCATGTAGCAGAGCTGAATGGCAGATGACAGCAGACACAGACAGAGCCGCACTGTCAGAATGAACTCGGGTGAACCTCACCCGACTTCATTGTCATGCTGCAGCTCTGTCTGTGTCGCGCCCTGATTAGCGGTCACCTGTGAAGGGCTCACCGGTGACCGCTAATCCCCTGAGTGACTGAAGTTAGCAGCCCTCTCTCATACTCACCAATCCCCGATCCCCGGCGCTGCACGGCGTTCACACTGCTCCGGCGGCTTTTACTGTTTTGAAAAAGCCGGCCGCCCATTAAACAATCTCGTATTCCCTGCTTTCCCCGCCCACCGGCGCCTGTGATTGGTTACAGTGAGACACGCCCCCCACGCTGAGTGACAGGTGTCACACTGCACCCAATCACAGCAGCCGGTGGGCGTGTCTATACTGTGTATTGAAATAAATAATTAAATAATTAAAAAAAACGGCGTGCGGTCCCCCCCAATTTTAAAACCAGCCAGATAAAGCCATACGGCTGAAGGCTGGTATTCTCAGGATGGGGAGCTCCACATTATGGGGAGCCCCCCAGCCTAACAATATCAGCCAACAGCCGCCCAGAATTGCCACATACATTAGATGCGACAGTTCTGGGACTGTACCCGGCTCTTCACGATTTGCCCTGGTGCGTTGGCAAATCGGGGTAATAAGGAGTTATTGGCAGCCCATAGCTGCCAATAAGTCCTAGATTAATCATGTCAGG